>NW_011342868.1:13337-35462 GCF_000735185.1 Notothenia coriiceps | reverse complement strand
CCCCTCCTCCGCTCCACCACTGGTGCCTCAGTTCCCATGACGATAAGTGGCTGCTTCTGGATTTTAACTCTCCGCTAGAATCGAGGCCAGTCGGCCAGAGAGAGGATCAATAGGATTATTGTTGCGCTCGGGATGGCTTGTCTTTCCAGGAAGTTAGTGCTGCTGCAGGGGTCTGATCAATGACACTGACAGAGGAACTGACAGAGGCCGAGTCATTCATTCAGAGGGAGGCGGGGGAGGGAGGGAGGCGGGGGCGTCTGGAGCAGGAAGCAGCGAGGGAGAGATGTAAAGAACCAGAAAATGCAGAGGAGAGATTTTATGTAAGAGATTTTGTAAGAAAGTGATCCCGGATAATCCTGATTAGGCGTCCACCAAGAGAACATGACGTACGATGCAAAACAGAGCTCACAAGCATTTTGGATAAATCAATGGGAAAAAGGGCTGCGCGCAAAAAATTACTTAGTGTCATTAGATTAACTGATGTTGAAATTGCGATATGGTCCGTGGTATAAAAGGAAAATACAATTTTTGACCTATTATCATTAAAAGATACATTAGAAAAAGATCATGGTGTGATATTTTTTCGACCCGAACCAATCAAGGATTTCTTTGTTTAGAATACTGATAATACGCACTCTAAAGACTTAGCCGGGACCTCTTTGTAGCACTTGAAAAGTAATTAAATAGTTCTGATTATTGTGCCTTCACCAAATATTGCCCTTTCTGCAATTTGCATGTTTTTAAAAGATCTTTTAAATAAAACGTAAAATAATTGTGCAGCCCTATTTTGAGTATTTAGATCCTTTACTGAAGTAAACATAATAAAAGCACACAATCAAAGTACTTGATTACAAGTGAATGTACTGCTGTTAAAACCTTACTTCAGTAAGAGTCTGTAAGTTATTTTGGTTTAATATAGTCTTAGTGCAGTCAAATTTTCCCTGTCAATGTTTAACGATTATAAATGATGTTTCTGGGTGTCAATGTGCATGCTGTGTCAATGTGCATGTTTAAGGTTTAGCTCATTTAAACTCCTTAATACAGTGCTGGTTATTTTAGGCAGCAGTTTATAACAGCAATGGATCATAAACTAATTGTAAGTATTGAGGCATTGTGTTTCTCTGAGAAATAGGTATACAGAAAAAGTCAGTTTCTTGAGAAAAAAAAGGCCCTGTTTTTCATAATTTTGACAGTGCATTTTCCCAGCTGATCAAAAAGGCTGCTTTTTAAAAGTGTATTTAGATTCAACTTAAGTAGGAAGATTAAAACATATAAAGGAACATATTATCCTTCATGTTATTATACATTCCTGAAACCAACACATCTGGAGATACAGGGTCTTCAGGGGTGATTGAAATTGCATTTTAGAATATAACTACATCTGTCATTAAATGTAGTGTAATAAAAAGTGTATAGTGTAGAGATACTCCAGTAAAGAATATTTGAACTTGTACTTAAGTTCAGAACTCTGCTTAATGTACTTAGTTTTTTCCACCTCTGTTCGGTTCTCACGCGGAATCTGTATCTCATTTATTTTGGTGGGAACCGCAGAAAGAGCAGAAGAACAGTGACAGGAAGTGACAGGAATAACAGCTAAAAGCTTGTCTATGACAAACACAATTGATCCTCTCTCGTCAGCACTTCTCCTCTTAAAATGAAACAAAAATAACTTTATTTTGCAACCCCTGTGAAGTCATAGTGTGCATTTCTGTAGAAATATACTAATAGATACACTTGTTCACATGCACACACTGACACTGACAGGATGTGATTTGTCAGACGGGATGTAATTAGAGGAATTGTGTTTTTTGACTCAAAAGGGAATTTCCCCTACTCGTTGTGTCAGAATCAAACACACGCCGATAGACAGACATAAAGACAGATAGATATAGAGAAAGAATGTTATCACATGAAGTGACACACGCCTGTAATGTCAGTCACAAGCCACCTAGCTTTGGGCAATGTAAAACACACACATACGGTCTCTCTTTCTCCCCCCCAAGGTATGGCAGCGTGTGACTGAATGATTTCAAGATAAAGACAGACTGGGCCTCTTTAGCTACTGATGTGAGAACAATACATTTTAACCATTATGTGATTTTTAAATGTCCTCTAACATGCAGAGACACGCAGAGGCATTTTCCCCACCAATTCTCACATTTATTTAAGGTAGACTTTAAGGGGAAATGTATAGCAATGGGAGATGTGGAGGTTGTGAGAGGGAGGAGGGAAGCAATCACTGATGCTTTCATTTCTAGTCTTTTCAGTTTGTGGGTTTCAGGTATGGTAATTGGTGATTATTTTAGGCTCACTCATTTATCACTTATTGAACATCCAAATTATATTTTACTCTGAGTTCTACATGTCTTCTTTGTACGACTTAAAGCTCATGACTACACTGAAGTTGGAAGAATGACTTCCCTACTTCTGAAATGGCCCTATCTAAGAAGAATGTGAATGCACCATGGGCCTTGGAGAATGTCTGAGTGCTATTCTATGTATTATTACCTGGATCTGGGGCATAATTATGCTCTAAACCCAGCACATCATTAGGGGGCTTTTGGGGATGTAGACAGGAAGTTTAATGTTGCCATGGAGCAGGTCAGCTATGGGTTACATGAGCCATTTGTTTTGTTTTGTCTATATTTGTGAACATTTTTGGTAAATTGACATTATTAAAAGTATGCCAGATTACGTAAGCAGTTCATGTTTGGGAAGGGGAGTGTCACAGTTTAAAAAGACGTCATTATATTACATTAGATGTTATTAAGTGGACGATTTGTGTCCAAAGTGACCTTCAGTAAGAGCAATAAACCATAAAGATACCAAATCAGTGAGAAACTTGCAGGTATATTTGCTTTTTTGAAGTCCCTGTAGGTAACAAATGTATTCTTGTATTCTTATGCCATATCTTTTGAAATTCTGTTTGTTAAAACCTAAAAGTGGGATGCTTTCGGGGAGCGGTACTTACGCAGACTTTGAACGCCTGGACGGTGTTGTCCAGCAGCAGTATGTTGCACACAACCTGTGTGTGCTGCCTGTCTCGCTCCAGCTCCGACGCCCGGACATTGTAGGATCTGCCAGCAGGCAAGTGAAAGCGCGCGCTCATCACGCTCCTACCAGGGTCTGCAAACAACCAAACACACAGGAGGACTGATGAGTGAGAGAAGCAAGAGGTCAAACAGGAAAAAAGATTACAAATAAAGCATCACTGTACCAGTCATTGTAATGTTTACATATAATAAGCCCATTTAGGTGAGCTAAAGCCGGAAAAATCTGTCTCCAAACAACACAATAAGCCAATGTACAGAACGCCATGATGTATTTTTCTACCCACTGCCTTGGAGAAGGCAGCCACACAACGAGGCAAGCCTGTACAAGCAGCAAAGAGCGACTGCTTCATGAGAAAAGAATGTCAATGAGTAGGCAAGCAGCAGATTCCCTACCAGGGGACGTGGAAACTGTGCAGCAGAAGAGCCCTAAATCACTCAAAAGCTACTATAAAATGAAATGAGGAAAAACATCTTTGGAAAAGAGCTAAAAATGTTTCAATCCTCCATGTGTCATTATGTCAACATGTGATTGTTTTAATAAAAGGGAATTTTGCACAAAATAAAATGGATTTTGGGTCGTGTCAGTTGCGTTGTGTGATACGATACTATTTTGATTATGTTACACAATGGCAGTGTCTGGCAGATTGTCAACTGCTCGCATGTGGCTCAAATCCAAGTTTACACAGATAAATAAAAATGACCTCTTATACTTTGCAGTATATTTTCATTCTGCAAAATAAGAATTAGTAATAACAATAACGTATTGTTTATCCAAAAGTCAATGGATGTGACATAAACTAAGATGTCCAGTGGGATTTTTAAAATTGTATTTGTATTGGCATATGCTAGGTATTAGCATTTCATGTAATTTTTTGTAAACCAATTATTATGTATTCCTTTTTTTTGGTATGGGTTACGAGTTACAAACCATTTACTGTATAAGTGAGTTTTAAGGGTGCTGGTAGGCACATTTTGTGACTGCTGGCCAGCTGTTTCCACCCTTTTCCAATATGTATGCTAAGCTAAGCTAACAGGCTATTGGTGCTAGCTTCCTATTTAACCTACAGACATGTGAGTGGTATCTATCTTCTCAAAACTCTCAGCAAGTAAAACAATAAACATACTTCTGAAAATGTTCCTATTCCTTAAAAATAATTTACGTTCAGTTATTATTCATATTACATTTTGATTGTGTTATGATTAGGGGTGCACCGAATGGGAAATTATTGGCCGAAACCGATACCGAAAATAGGAAACAGTTGGCCGAAAACCGAATGCCGAAAGGCCGAAAATGATTAATAGAAATATATATATATATAATGTATACATTTTTTACCAATGTTGTTCAGCTGCCTGATTATGGAAAAAGACATGATTATGGCAAAACTTAACTTAAATAATAATCACTATTATGGGTCCATAAAACATTTATTCAGCACTTTTGAATGCATACAGTACATTAATTCCAAGTCAAGTGCATTTTCTTTTCTCTGTTGGATAACTACAANGTTGTAATAATATAGTCAAGACAAAACATGCTTATGACATGCTCAAAAACGGATATTTCTTAAATCTGTATTCAAATGTAGTTCCCTCTGTCAGCAATGTATCAACAACTACACACACATTTCTATCAGTATTTCTCTGTGTTGTGGTTGACATGATGATGACTGTTAGGAGTTAAGGGGCGAGGCTGAGCATCACCATGAAATGTGCAAATTGACATAAAAATGAATAAAAGGGGAAAAAATGCTCCATGTTTTTTAGGCTGTAAACTTTAACCGTTATGTAAGCCAACTAGACAGACAGTGTATCACTCTTCCTCCTGTACATTAGCAGATACAAGGCATAACATACTTGAATGAATGTTAAATAAAGAATGCTGGAAATAACTGCATCTCCATTAGCCATATGCTATGCAGAGACTGCCTTCTTCATGTCGTGAATTGCAGCTGATGTTTTAATATGGCAATTGGCAATTTGACTTATACAACATTCGCGAGTTGTACATTTGACTCATACAATAACCCACCTTCGAGTGATGCTCTAGTTTCTTCATTTTTTGTGCCGGACTGAAACTGTCTTTTCACTGACATCTCTTCACCTGCAGTAGTGGCCGTATCAAAGCCATGATTGGTCAGATCTCGATTCATTGCAACGGTGTCGGGTTACAGACGTGCTCCCCTAGTCACCTCTCACTCTCACTCTCACTCTCGCGGGGGGTTCGCGGAGAACTGGGCGCAGCAGCTGAGGCCCTCTGGGCGGAGCCCCCTGCACAAGGCGGGGCCCCATGCAGCCTGCGTGATTGGCCTGTAGGGAGGGGCGGCCCTGTGTGTGTGTGTGTGTGTGTGAGTCTTGACCCTAAAGCTTCCCTCGGTGGTGGCCTGCTCTGAGCTTATTGCAAACACAGGCGGTTCTGGAGCCTTCCCGTCTGTACACAGGAATACACGCCCTACGTATATATGAACACATCCACTGAAACAAACTCAAATGCGTAAATACAGAAACACACACAGGTTATCTAACATCCAAATCAGGTTGTGTATGGCTCCCTAAATCAGGACACACAAACAAACTTTCCAAAAGTGTTCCGAACATTTACCTACTGAACTCCAATTCTCCCCGCAACATTCCTTATTTATACAAACAGAAAAAAAGTCTTCAAGGGAAAATGTGCAAAGCAGGCAACATCCGTTCCCAGTTCGAATATGGGACAATGAATGAACTTCATCTGCCCCTTACAATTCTATTTATTCTCCCAATTTCTTCAAAAGATGTGCTATGTATGGCTTTTCTGTCCCTTTGTGGTGCTTAAAAACAATTGAAATAGGAGGAAAGGAGTTAGGAATCCCAAAGGAATTACACATCAGCGCTCCGCAGTGTTTCATACGGTGGAAAGTAGGCCACAGACAAACAGGTGGTCAATTACAGATGTGTGCCATTGTGTGTGCGGAGACAGCTTGTGACTGCTGTAAGCTCTGATAATAAATGATTGAAAAAACCTACTTTAAAGCCCTCGTAGATCTTTCTGTCTTTCTGCGTATGATATTGAAATAAGAACATATGAATGAAACAATATAACAGAATATATATATATATATTTTTTTTTTTTGCACTTTCAGTTTTGTTTACACAAATGAAAAGTGCGCTTATAAATAAAATATATTATTATTATTATTCTTAGACTGCAAGAAACAAAAAGACCCATCTTCTTTCTACATGTGCCTCAATAGAGTGCAGGAATCAGTCCCATAACGTGTTATTGACCACTTTTGGTTCCCTCGTCTCAAAGTTTTATATACCCTACTTGTGGATGTCTAAAGCCAAGTCATTTGTCTTAAAAGTCACTTAGCTGTCTTAAAAACGACAGTTGCTAACAAGTGACTAAATGTTTGAGCATTGGGAAAAGCAATTTATAAATATTATACTATTATCATTATCAAGTCTGTGGCAAAGATTTAGTTTTGTGCAATACTCCAAAAATCCAATTGAAAAAGTCGATCACTTTTTGATGAAGGAACCATTGCTATGCTAACTTCCGGGTCGGACTGCAAAAATAAGTCAAGACTCTATAGACCCTATACCACTCATTAAACTTCATCACCCTTTCAATATTTGGTGTTGGACCCTTTCCCCCCCTCAGACTACCATCCTCCTCCTCCCACATCCGACCACCCCCCCCCCCATGATCTCTTTTACTCTACTTATTTTATGTAGGGCAACAACAGCGGCAGACAGAGTGCTGTTTCATGTCCGTGTGTGTAACTGACAGATTCAAACAAAGCATTTAAAATGTATGTGTGGGGGGGAGTGGAGTGCCAGGGAAGTTGCAGCTTAAGGAATGTGGGCAGTAAATGACCCTTGACCTCCTTTAGGGATAGCCATATGTGGTCCCGGCCCATGGTAAAGTCATACAGTGCAACTTGTTAACGGATTGCTGAAGACAAAAAAAAAGAAAGTCGATTTTTCTGAGAATTAATTAGAAAGTTTGGATTTTTATGATTGTTTTGCAGTGAAAATATTTGTCTTGGTACATAACATGGATTACATTGGACAGAAATAGCAGTCAAATAAAAATAAATACGTTTTTTTTTGTATTTACAGCAGGACATCCTGAAAGTGTACAGATGATATGCCTTATATCTAAAAAGACTAACAATTTTCATTATTGTTATTACTACAAACTTGCATTTTAATCATCAATTGAAGCTACATTTCAAGCAACTCCCTCCATTGGTCTTGATTTCCATTCAGTGGTTTAGAAAGTGTGGTTCAAGTTTTAAAAAGAGCTCGCGTAAATAACTCTATAGTGCTGATTATTATGAGAGGAGAATGTCAAGTCAGGTTTCATCACAATTTTGAAATCCAAAGTTGCAAACGTCTGCTTGAACTGCACTGAACCCTTATGGAATAAGCCCCTTCAAGTGCATGAATGAAAAGCCTGAGTCAGCCCGCCCGACTGCATTGATTAGAAAAAACGAGACGATCCAATTCAGTTCTCCCCAGCTCACAGCCCTTTATATCATTTCGACGTAATAAAAACGTGCCAAGGCGGTGAATGGGAAAGCAGTAACTTCATTTATTTTGTGAGCTGAAGCTGAAAAACAGCCGAAGCCACAGACTTTAAACAACAACAAGACACGTAGGCGTTCAAGCTAGTCCCTCCTTATCTACAAACACTGCATCTTATTTGATACAACATTTTGAAGACACTTTGACATTATTTGACTGCAAAGCGTTCTGTGGTGTCAGCCCCATGAGTGTGATACAAATGTTCAAATAAACATGCACATTAATGATGAACACTTCAAAAGTATATTTGACATGGTATGCTCTATTTCAAATAAATTGTTGTGCAGAACATGTGCAATAAGAGAAAAGGAAGTTGTGCGTCACTCAGTATGTCCTATGTGAAACTGCAGCTACTTGTTTCCATTTCGGTTAAATGTTCTTTAGCAATGGCCTTATTTTATAATTAATGTCAAGAATAACTTTGTTTTGCTAGTAAAGTTACAAAAAGGAAAATAAAAAGGTCTAAATAAAATAATTTTCATTTTTCTGGTCAGTGAACAATTATTACAAGATTCCAATGTATTATACAGAATAAGATCCTCTATTAAGATTTGTTAGCCTAGGTTTATTTGTTGCGCAACCTATGTTACCGACGATTAATTACTTAAATTAAATAATTATTTATTTGCTGGTGAGGGTGGTAACTGGTTGATAAGAAACAGCTTTAGATTGTTATTCTCAATAGGTGTTCAGACCTGTGGTATTTACAGAGGCCTGACGCCACGGCAAGTATAATATACCCACAGCGGTAACCCTAACCCTAAATATGACATAAGTGAATGCTGCGCGGGTCAAACTAGGTGAGTCAATCAGTAGGCTTAAGGTCAGAGGATAAGAGGTGGGCGATATGGATTACAACATTCTGTTGGAGTGGAGAAATGCCTTCCAAAACATGAAATGTACTTAAAGTATTAGTCTCATGTTTATTTTCCCCCAAGTTCATAACATTGTAATGATCAACTAATCTTTGGTTAGTTTATTGGCCTAAACCTTTTTTTTGCATTATCATTAAGGTTTTTAAAAGATGCCTTAACTGTTTTGTCGTATTTTATGAAGTTTTCACCATAAAATGGATGAGGAATCTTTTTATCAACTGTTCTAACTACTATAACTATCATTTGCGTCAACATTAATAAATGTCTGGTTATATAAATGTGATTTATTTACGTATAATATTAGTGTAGCCTAATCTTATCTGAAACCGTGCACAAATACTAGGTGTAAATGGAATTAAAAAGGCATGCAAAATGAAAATAATGCTGATTCAGACTGTGATTTCTAATCTAATCAATAAAGCTTCCAAATGAAACACTTTTTAGTACAGGCCTTTTGCTTAACATCAGATATTTAAACTTTTTCTCAATTCAGATACTTTCCAAAGTATACTTCCATGTCATTTACTGTGAACACAAACACATATTGACTTGACCAGTTGTCTCAAACCACACAAGGCTGCCTTGCCCTTGTCCAAAAGGTAGCTTATCTAGCTAGCTACCGACACTATCGCTCACAGTAGCAAATCGTTACATACTGTGTTCAAATAAGGCATACAATTAACGATGGTTTCTTGGACACCAGAATAGTGGTAGTAAAAAAAAAACACGTATAAGTTACTTCTATAGCGCTGTGTTGACCAAAGTAGCCACAATGGTGACCATACGTTCCATACTGTAATGAGTGCACCATCATTAAGCCATACTTTGTATTGGGATGCACTTATGGACTCAAAATAGCAAGTCTAAGTACAAAGGTATGCGCATAATTGAAACACAGCATTAAACATGTCATAGCAGAAAAAGCCCAGGTGGAACTAATAACATGAATGAAGGCCCAGCAGTGCAGTGGCTAATTCAGTTATTAGTTACACCTGTGCCTGACAAGGAAACACTTCAGGGTAAAAAGGTCGACACAACCAGGGATGGAAAAAGGATATCTGCCTGTACTATAATGCGCCCAGAACAATTACACAGTTTTGAACCCAACCCTAACCTTCTGAAATTCTAGGATTTTAAATCAGCTGTCAGATGTAATTTTGACTGGTTTAGAACATGAGAGAAGTCCTTCTAGATGTTTTTTAATAGTGGCTCCCCTTTTTCCTTGTCGTTCCCTCTTATCTCCTCCTGTCTTTAACAGTTATTATGGCCTGTGAGGCCATTATGCAAATTACAGTCATCAGCGCAGGGAGAAGCCATTTACTTACACACACCCACACACCCACGCCCACACACACACACACACACACACACACCCACACACAAACACAGAGCCATTCATAAAAACCCAACACCTGTCGCAGAGATTCCTCCTGAATCAGAGATGCAGATAATGGAGACTGACAGGCGTTTAGAGCAGCGGCTCATTTCAGCTCATTCTGCCCAATGTCATCTCCTCTAGATGTATCTCACAATCATAATATCCTCTTCCACCTCTCCTCCACTCTGTCTCTGCCTTCATCAGCCTCTATCTTTCTATTCTAATCTGATCCTAGAACTCTTCCTGCACATTTATTCTCTAGCTATGTTTTTCCTTTCATCACCATGCTTGTTGTGTCATAATATATTTTTCTCGTCGCCATTTTTTACCTTTCTTTTACCCCCACTCTCTCTTTACTTTTGACCTTGCTAACATACACTTCCTGTTGTTGCAGATTTATTATTTCTATTGCGTCAGAGAGCAGAATATTCTTGAATTACTATTTTCTCCCTGTTGGAAAAAAACAAAGTGGAAAGCAATGGTTTGTAAAAGAGAACTTAAACAAGTGAAACACTGTTTTGAATACTTACAAATACAACTATTTAAATGATTCAAAGGTTTTTTTGTCATATGCACATACAATGTAGCTTTGTCAATGGAAGCGTGCCAAAAGTCACTGTGCCAATGCAGCTAACGTGCATGCTTACGTTTAGTCGTTTCATTTAGCTTTTGTTGGAAACCACCGTTTCTATGACAAGTTCAAAAAAAGCTTAGGACATTCACGTGTTTGGAATCGACTGAAAGATGTTATGTCTTAAAACGGGAATATCTTGTCTGCTTTTCTTAACCACAGATCTTGATTCTGGTGTCTGACCACCAACACCTGGTTCAAAACATTTTGACCTGACCAACGCGGTGACCTGGAAGTTCTAAAACGATGACTAATTGCTGGGTTTTATGACTCATTCCTACCACCACCCTAGGTATTTAACATAAAAAGAAAATACATAAAATAGTCCGATAATGGTGCAAATAAATTGCAAGAAAAGAGTTGAAAATGAAATTTAGAGTAGAATAAATACTGCAATAATATAAAAAAGTGTGGATATGAGGACTAACACAGATTATAACTGGACAGTGCTTTACCAGTGCACAGAAAGTGGTTACAAGTGGCTACAGGTGGACGTTGTGGGAGAGACAGCAGCACTAATCCTAATATCTACCTTTGTTGAAACTCCCTTTGGCTAGAAGCACATTCCTCTAATCAATGTGACTTCCACAGAAATGAGTAGCCCCAGCTCCTAGAATTGCTAAAATAGCAGAGGATATTCCATGGTTCACATGACAGGATTTACAGTTTTGTGGTTCCCAATCTACGAGAGAACAACATTCAGCTCGGTATAAAAACACTCAGGAATGCAATATTTCCACTTATGTGCCGAGTGCCTCACTTGAATCTTAATGTTCACCGATAATCCGAGAAACAAAAAGAGTCCCGCTGCGGAATCCTTCTCTAAACAAACACCTTTGTGTGATTACGTCGACAGCATTATGATCATAACTGCTGTGAAACCACAGAACACACACCCAGGTTTGTCCTCGGGGCATGTAAACGCACAAGCTCACTTGATGTTTTGAATTTACATATAGCACAAATGTCACTGTGGCGGCAGCGGTGGAGAAAGCACGCAACGCTAGGGTTTCCTGCTTTCAGCTGAGAGTGCAAGTTGAAACCCCACCCTACACTTATTAACCCAATATATAACAAATAATAAAAATGGAATTGATGTTTATTTTGTGGTGTTATTCAGACGTTTATCTGGCACTACCACACATCCGTCTGGACATAAACCACCAGATTAAGATCAGTTTCCTGTCGTGCTTTTCCTGACCAGCAGCAGTAGTCTATGTAACATCCAACTTTTATATATGAAATGATTCATTCACAGGCTGGTTAAGCAGTCTGACTATTCACACAAACATGAAATACACACCTGATGTATTGCCTAAAGGGCCTTTGCACTACTTTAATAAATGAAGTATAAAGATTAGATAAAAGTCAGATTTACTTTGACTAATGTATTTAAAATAAATACATTAATACAATTAAAGTAGAGCTCTACCAAGTAGTTTGAAAATATATCGATAACATTAAAATGTGTCTTTATTTTTATTTTTCCAAGACGATTAAATCTGGTACTTAAAAATGAAGCTGCAATAAGGTTATTGTGAATTTTGTTATCAAAATGGTATGATTTAAAGATGTTTTTACTCCAGAACGTTCAAATACATTAAAAAAATTCACAACAGGTTTTTATCTAACGAGATATTCTTATGGGAGCTTAACCTTTCAAAAAACACCCAAGGGCAACCATGCACATGTGAGCAGCGATTCATACATTACTTTTATATTAACATAATACTCTAAAATCCTTTTTTTGTGGAAGTCATGAACTCATACCTTAAAGACAGGCATTCAAAGCTTTAATGAAAACCCTCAGGAACAATTTGTCAGAAGGAATTGTTTAAAAATAAGGTCCTTGCTATGTAGGGGGAAATGTAAAGCCATTTCAAACAGAAAAGCAAAACTGAACACAGATTGGAGACACAAAAGGGGTAGGACAGTGTTCCCTCATTTATATAACAAGAGGCCCTCTTTTCCACGTAACACACACACACACACACACACACAGAGAAAAACAAGCAGGCAGAGAAGCAGAGATGCAGGTTTGATTAAAGCAGCACATTCCCCCTGATTTGTTCCCTTTCCTGCTGACGCGGGCACCTTTAAATGTTAGCAGGGGTCGTGTTCTGAGCACGCTGCACATTTCCACCCGCATCCACCTCAACCCGGCACATTCCTGCCGCGCCAGCAGGGAGGCCAGGTGTTCTGCACCGAGCACACACCCCCTGCTGCGAGCCATTTACTGCTATGAGCTAGGGGTATAACAAGTCAGCCACATCTACACCTGTTTGTAACGAAAGATTATCAGGTGAATTATAGGCTGATGCAGGAATGAGTCCTTAAACCTGGAAATGAGTTCAATTGTTGTCTCTAAGGGCTGTGGTTAACACAAGCTTAAGAGATTTTCACGTTTTGTTTTACGACATAAATGTTTAACTATAACCTACTTGCCTGGTGTGACCCAATGGGATCATTTGTATTCTGTCTTAATAAACAAAGGTGTATGCTTAATACAAAAAAAATACCCATCCTTTTTCTACACTCAATATTACGACGGCATATTAGGGCCACACTTAGAGAGAAAAAACAGAGAGTTTTCAAGAATAAAGTCGTAATATTACGAGAATGAAGTCATAACATTACGAGAATAAAGTCATAATTACGAGAATAAAGTGGTAATGTTACGAGAATAAAGTCATAATTACGAGATTAAAGTCGTAGTTTCATAAATGACTTGAGGAGGAGACATCAGCGTCCTGCAATAAAATGAGGAATGTGGAGCATCTTGTGAAGCAGTACTTTAGTTTAGGTTTCTCAAATAACGAAATACTTAATATTTTCGCACATCAGCATCAGATTATCATAAGTATTAGAACTTTGAAAAGGTTGTGCAAGAAATTATGTCTATTATTTCGAAGAAAGAACCAAACGGACTTGGAGGAGATTGTCTCCTTAGGAGGAAATGGCTGGTTCTGGCCGACTACAAGGCTATCGTTGGTTACATCTACGAGCTGTTCAAAGGGGATTTGTTGTTTCACAAGAAACGATGAGACTTGTAATCAAGGCTTTGGATCCAGAAGGAGTCGAAAGATAGCCTTGTAGTGGAATCGGAATGAGCTCCCCATTGAAATCAGGACAGCAGAAAGCTTACACATCTTCCGGCGCAAACTGAAAACTCATCTCTTTCGACTCCACTTCGAGCGATAAAATTACTAACAAAGCACTTATATACTAATAAAGGACTGGCTTATCTAAAACCAGTTGAGTAGCACTTGAAATGTTTTAGCTCTATGAAACCTGATGTACTTATATGATTCTGTTTTCTTCAAGTTTGTATCTTGTTGGTCGAATGCACTTATTGAAAGTCGCTTTGGATAAAAGCGTCAGCTAAATGCAATGTAATGTAATGTAGTCGGCCAGAACCAGCCATTTCCTCCTGCAGAAAGGAGACAATCTCCTCCAAATCCGCTTCTCAAATCACTTATGAAACTACGACTTTAATCTCGTAATTATTACTTTATTCTCATAACATTACGACTTTATTCTCGTAACTATGACTCTATCCTCGTATTATTACGACTTCATTCTCGAAATCTCTCTGTATTTTTTTTCCTAAGTGTGGCCCTAATACTCCGTCGTACAATAGAGTGCAGGAATGAGTCCTAAAACCTGGAAAGGCCTTAGCATTTCAACACTTTTGGTGACCTGTGGTGCCTAAGATATATTTGTTTTATTTGTTCAACAACATTAAATACGTCAGTTCTAAAACCCGGAAATTAGTTCACTCGCCTCGAAACACAAGCTTAAGAGATGTTCACCTTTTGTTCTACCACATCAAAAGCATCAGTATATACCCTACTTGTGGATATCTAAAGCTAAGTCACTAGTTAACGTCATCATACCAATGACATGTTAATATGTGGACATTTTCCAGCTGAACAAAACATGTTAACTGGACTTCTTCACGGTCAACTTTTATATATTTTTTTGTTTGTTTATTTGCTACTCTATATTTTTCACATTATGTACAATGCCTTGTTTTAACATGCTGCTGTGACGGAAACATTTCTCAATTTGGGATCAATAAATCTCATATAATTTTTTATCTTTTACACCAGATCTTATCTTTTGCAATATCCCAAAATTCAATGGAAAAATCGTATTGAGTTAAGTCGAGAAAGCACTTGCGATGTTAATTTCCAAGTTGGCCTTGTGTAGACCTTGAACTATTTCTGTAGCTACTTGTTGAGTAAGATGAATAAATAAGTATCAATCTTTGACATTTGGCCCCAGCTGGCGATTGAGTCAGTGTTTTTTTGCGTTGACCCCTGATAACAGATCTATCTGGATGGTATACATTCCTTCTCCAGCGCACTCAGCAGATGTGTGTTTAACAGTGTGTAGGATCAATAAGCAGCAACTTAAATCAGCCTCTCATCATTGGATTGTAAAAGCTCCCTGGACACCGCAGACCGTAAAGCACACACACACACACACACACACACACACACACACACACACACACACACACACACACACACACACACACACACACACACACACACACACACACACACACACACACACACACACACACACACACACACACACACACACACACACACACACACACACACACGTGTGTGGGGGAGCTGGTCTCGGCTCTTTTGCATCTCAATAGCTTTATCTCAAAAAACCGGGCATGTATGTGGGAAAATCTGCAGTAACCTCCGGCATCGACACAAACACATTTTAATATGGATTTTTATACCTAGAAGGATCATCATTTTTCACTCCTTTGTCTGATGAAAGCGCCATCAAATCAATATTTAGTTGGAAACATGATATTTTGATACATTTTTACAGGTGAGTAATGTACTGCATTGTCTCTCTGTAAAGTCTTGCTCTGTGCTTTGTTCATCTAAGTCAGAGTTTAAAGTCTGTCTATTAGGTCACTGGTATTTTCTTGAGTAGTTGCTGAGTCGGGTGTCAACACTCGGAACGGAATTACGTAGCTCTAAGCACTTTGAGGCCAATCAAGTGAAAGCTGCTCTAGCTTTTGCCTGAATGCACCATGAAGGCCCTCATAATACAGGTTTTACAGGGAAGGACATCAACACACATTTGTAATTCAGTAGAGTGCATGGGAACGTAAAAGATTCAAGAAGAACAAATTATTGGATTTTAGGAAAATAATTTCAACTCAATGTACCTTGTAGACTAAGACCATAATACATTTGAAGTTATACAATAGCATGATAATAATATAAAAACAGTCTATCAAACTCAGTGGAGTGTTAAAGAAATACTTGACCTACGAATTATCCATTTGTATAACAATGATCAACCCCATTTAACCTTGGATTTTTAAATATTAAGATTTAAAAACAAATGCATTTGTTAAATAATTGAATTACTTCTAGATAATAAGTATTATATTACACAGCAAGAAAGACTGTAAAGCCTTAATTTCTGAATACAAAAATGTGTTTATCTTTCATTAAGAAGGTAGCAAGGAAAAACAAATTGGTCAATTATACACCTGTAATCATTTTGGGGGTCTGCATTACTCTTCTCTATTTGTTATCTTAACAGAAACAGTGAGAAAAAAATGTCCACCAGTCCTCATGCAACCTGTAATGCCAACAACAATCCTGATCTTTGGCAACACCAAAGCAAACAATATGTCAGACAGGCCGAGGAAAGCATGTGACTTTGACATGATGATTCTGTTGTGGCGATCCAGCACTCACACAACAGTAAAGAACGAAACAGAGGAATCAATAAAACACAAACACAGATATAGCTGATCAGTAATTATTATTTAGTTGTTGCAACAAACAAACAATAATGGGAAGTACATCACCTGCTGCCACAGCAGCCAATCGCAGAAATGCCCCCCGACAGTAGCAGCATCATATATAGCCACTGTAATGAACAGACACACATTTTCCCTAAACATGTTTAACGCACACACATTTTACCATGCAGCCTACCACACAAATGTCACATGTTTTTCTCTCTGAAAGATATGTTTAAACGTCATCGTCTCATGACATCCTTAGGATTAGTTAACTGACAAAGGTTAACCGTTTTTATAACCGGAACCTCCTCTAACCTCGGTGTCAGCTCACTTAAAATGAATAAACCTATTGATAATTCAGAACGACCATTGTCTCTCTAACTGTGTGTGACCCAACTCAGTAACACACATCATATAGCTTAGCATGTGATCTCTAATAAATATCAGAAATACGCTGTATTAAACATTCTGCTATAACAATTCCATGATTTCCCTAATCCCCCCTCCCCCTTAGGATAACCCTTTAGTACTATTCTTAGAAGCTGTTTACACCATGATACTCAAACACTCAACCAATAGCAACTCATCTCATCAAATGTCAAGCCATCTCACTCATTACTCCACTCGTCTCGCACTCTTCAAGCCTTTTTTCTGAGAAGCCTTTGATATTCTATTCTCGCTCTTCGCAGAGAAATAGAATTAGACTGGGGTTGACATTTAAAAATTAGAGATAGGAAGTGGGTAGTTAAGGAAAGAGTACTAGGAAAAAAGGCTTTTATCATCAGCCTAATCCTTTAGTGGCAATACAACAGTCATTTTTCCTGGAAAGTCTGCGCCTCCTGCTGCCGATCGGAGCTTTACTCAAAATTTGTCCGTATTATCAATGACACACCGTCTCCGAAAGGTCACTAGCTCAGGCACTGAGAAAAGATTACCTGTATGCTTGATTCTTTTTTCAATTGGAAGAAAAGGTTCTCAAGGTCTCTGCGGAAAGATACAATACAGCTAAGTCCTCCGGCCTATTCATATTTTAGACTAACTATAAAAAGGATAAAGAGGTAAAATGATTCACAAAATAAAAGATTGCAGAAGCAGAAAAAGGAAAGAGAGCGGTTGAATTCCCTGCCTGAATGCATCTAGATGGTTCCTTCCCACCACTGGCTAGAAATGTACAGTCAGTTATGTTAATGTGACATATGCAAACACACATTTGAATTATTACACAATCTGCCTAACCTTCTCCTTCACACTCGTGTCAATTGCAGCTGCTGTGGTAAACGCACAAACTCAAGCAAATCGCTTCTACTTTTGGTAATATATGAGCAAAAATACAAATGTATACCCGCATTGTCCAACATGCTTAAACACAATGTGTATCATTCACACTTACATGCAAACCCATGCACAACATCTACTGCTTTTAAACATTGGAAACAATAATTTTTTTGTGCCTTTAGCACAAATGTTTAATATTATGTTGGTAAATGTAAAATGTGTTCTTAAACGTCTTGTTTTTTGAAAAACACCACAGTACTTGTATAGTCTCCAAATTTCAAATTGTGCTTGATGCATACTTTAAGAAACTTGAGGCTCTGCGTATGCTTTACACCAGTGGTTCTCAACTGGTGTGTCGACCCTTTTTAAGTGGGTCGCAGAAGAGTGAGTGAAGAAAAAAAATATTGAAAAAAATATTTTTTGAGAAAAGTCAACTTTTATTTTGAAGGCCCGATTTTCTGACGTTGTGCATGCAGTAGGCGTTGGACTGGAAGTACTGGAGACCATAAACGGTTTTGAAAACTCCTGTCATGTAGTGATCATCTTCTCAATAAAACATCTTGGCTGATTTTTTTTCGAGCCTTCTGGCCAATCAGAATCAAGATTGTTGCCGGAAGTCCCCACGGAGAATAACTTTGCGGTAGAACTATTCTTTACCATGGGTACAACTTCAGGTAAAAATGAACACATAATGAAATATGACCCCCGGGTTGATGATTGACAGGTCACAGAACAATGGGAGTTATCTACCCTTACCCACAATTTAAAAGTAATTCACACAGACTATCTCCTCTTTACTCTTCTCTCTGTGTGGAGCAGCAAGTTCAGCTTCAGAACAAAGTGAAAAACAAACAACGGCATAAAATATTATTAATATGTCGGGTAGTAATATATTTATTTATTTTCTTCTCAGAGTGTACCAGAATGCGTAGTTTAAATGTTAGTATTTCTAAAAATCTCCTGGGGAGAATCCCCCCAGACCCCCCTGCTGGGGTTAGGTTTTCAGCATGTGAGCCTTTTTATGTTCAGCTTTGATTCCATCCATCCATCCATCTTCTCCCGCTTATCCGTGGTTGGGTTGCGGAGGTAGCAGTTCCAGCAGAGAGCCCCAAACTTTCTTTTCCCTGGCCACATCAACCAGCTCTGACTGGGGGGTCCCAAGGCGCTCCCAGGCCAGCGAAGAGATATAATCCCTCAAAATAACTGGCCTCAGCCTGGCCCCCCCAATCAAATTGGTCTAGAACCGCCACTGCCGGGTCCTTGTCACCTTTTTCATACCTGATGAGTTTGCATCTACATTAAAATATATATTTGCTGAAAAGTCTAAACCTTAAAGATTTAATCCTATATCTTTTGACTGTCCATCTGCAGAAAAAAGTCATATTTCTTTTCCCCCCTTTTTTCAAAGATACAAAATAAAGAATAGGAATGCCAGCATACGGGTTAATGCTAATTAGTGCATGCTTTCAGTGACATAATGTAAATAAATATTGCATATTGCTTTACTTTTCATTTTGTACATTAGTCTCTCCTGATCCTCGTGTGGTTCCTTTACTTTACTATAGGATTATATGAGCGTAGCAACCATGATGCCTCAAAGTAATAATTGGAAAATAACAGTTTATAATTAAAAAAAACGTCTTTTAACCAACAAATTGGTAATAACAAATTATGTTTTCTGAGTTTTGTGCACATTTCTGTATTTTATCAAAAAGTGATCTTAATTTAAAGTTGTTAAATCACATTTATTTTGCCAATATCGTGGTGCTGTTTTCTGAAAATGTTTCCTCAGCCCAAAACTTCAATCCCAACACAATACCCAAATGCGCTGTTGCATGGAAATAAAAAAAAGATCTATCAATCAAAGTCTCTCCATAGCACCATCATAATCTTTTATTTTGTTCTTTCCAGTGTTATATTTATTTATTTCTCTACATGGGGCCATGTCACTAAAATGTGCTTTGTTCGAGGCTCGGGGCCCTGGATAGTGACAATGATACAAAATGAAACCTTTCCAGCACCATTACAGCAAATCATATAAAAATAAAGACCATAACAGACAAGTATTCAGCAATACACATATTTATTCATTAGCTTCTATATTGGCGGCTGTGGCTCAGGTCAGGTAGAGTGTCGAGGTGTCCTTGGGCCGACACTGAACCCAAACTACTCCCTGAGAGTGTGTGTGTGTGTGTGTGTGTGTGTGTGTGTGTGTGTGTGTGTGTGAATGGGTAAATGCTTGCTAGTGTTGTAAAGTGCTTCGAGTGGTCGTTTAATAAATGCCAGTCCATTTACCATATATCATGCTCATTATTTTAAAGACAGTTCACAGCTTACATCATGCAGTAGTCTTCACTCAAAAACATGACCATTGCTTATAATTAACAAAACTATATAAATCAAAAAGTACATTTGGACTTCAGAGGATTAAGAAATCAATTCATGCAATGTCATTATCACAAAAACATGGGCCCAACACCGGTCCCAGGAGAAAATTAGAACAATGTCGAAAGCTCTTCTTCCTGTCTCCTGAGGTCATAGTTGTTCCATGCATTCCCATCACAAGAAAACATCACTTGTTCTCTCTGGCAGCTGAAAAACACAAAAAAGAGGGACATTTATTCAGAATATATATATGTATGACACTAATTACTATTAAAAAAAAATCTGTTGTACATTTTATACAAAATACTCTTTGTGTGTTTTGAAAAGCGATATACAATTAAATGTAATATTATTATTAATATACGTCTTTTAAAACTGAAATGCTTAAAAGGAAATTAAAGGGTTTCTAAGGAGAAGGGTTACGGTGCCTTTAATGTTCCCGCAGAGAAATGTGTTCTGGCACTTATACATGTTTTGACTAAATTGCTAAGCTGGCTGCAAACTAGGGATGTTGAAATTAATCGTTTCTACGATGCATCGCGATGCGGACGTGGACGATTCTGCATCGATGCAGGGACAGAACATAACAGATTATAGCGTAGTAACGTTGCATCCTGATTTTTCGGCCGCGGCTGTACAATGAAGTTTTATTTATTTATTTGTTTCTGTCCCACGAATATCAAATCGGTCGGTGACGCAGAGATCAGGGAACAGAAGTAGGGAGCAACTTTATCCACCAACACAAGCAACAACAGCAGAGTGACCCGCTCTGAATCAGTCCAGAACCAACAGCAGAATGACCCGCTCTGAATCAATCTGCTGTGGCTCAGAGACACACATGATTCAACCCGGTATCACGGCAAGACGTGAACATGTGACGATTTACCATGCTGGGAGACGTGAAGATGTCACGATGTCGTCCCTTCAAACGTGACAGTTACACGGTGTTGTTGACCAGTGGAGAAATACCCAGAAATGCAAAGCAAATGCTGACCCGACGTAAGGATTTATTTTTTAATAGTCATACTGGATTACGCCGATTTCCTTGTTGCCCCAGCTGGTCGACACCTCTTTGAGCAGAAACAAAGGCTACGTTAATGTGTTAAATCGATGTTAATCCGTGTGTGTGGAATTAACGGACGTAACGTTGTGCGATTGCGTTGCCAGGCAACAGCTTCGGTTCATGTTAATTTGGTGTTTATGCGATGTGAAATCCGAAAACATTTTTTAAAAATAAAATGATACTTTATTCCGAGTGTGCTTGCTTTTCCCTTTGGAAGTCATCACATAACGGCATTGTAATACACGGTTCGGCTGCATTACATATTACATATCTGCCGTAGTTCTCTATTTATAGAGCCCTGCTGAGAAGACTTCTGGACAAACAGGAAGAACTGCCGCCAACACTGAAAACGTGACGTGGATCATAAATATATCAGCAATTAAACAACATCTTACATTTCTCTTCACACAATACGTCTCCTCGCAGGATCAACACTAATTCGGCTGACTTTTATATTTGAACCAATTGGCAGATATGCTGTATTTACACCATAAAGGTGCACAGCTGATAGAAAGGGACACCTGGTGGTTAAAGCATGTTATTGAATTTCATTATTTTTATTATTAGATATTAATAGGATCCCTATAAAGTATTCATTTCTCGTTATTCTCTACTAATAGTTAATTAAAGACTGTATATAATGACTATTTTGCACATCCCTTTCCAGATTTCCAGATTTTCTAAGGTTTATTGACATATCATATACACAAACGGTGTAGTTATGCAATGAATGAAAAACTTGGGTCGCAGGTTCCTCAATAGTGCATTACAAGACATCTATCAATATTTGTGCATACCTCCAGCAATGTTAACTATGTTGAAGCACTTATTTTAACTAATATTATACATATGTATTATACTCTTATACGATGTATGTAGATATTTCATCTCCGGCCTTGTCAAGTATTGAACAATCAATAAATAAAGAACACAGAATTATTAAATATAAAACACAGAATTTGTGTGATTATACTAAATGATTTACAAATAAACACCACTGCATATTTACAACTGTTACACATGCTGATGTAACGCAAATGTTTCCAACTTGGGATCAATAAAGTATATCTTATCTTAAGATGATTGATGGCTACTG
>NW_011342868.1:3250-13307 GCF_000735185.1 Notothenia coriiceps | reverse complement strand
CAATCGTTATGTACTATATTACGCTGTAACAGGATCATGTGTGTGTGTGAGATTAAAATACGCCCAATTGTCTTTACAATAAATAAACATTGAATGTGTCTAATTGAATAGTACGTAGGGGTTTAACGTTAGTGGCAGGTTGTGTGTGAAGAAAGAATAAATAAGACAGCCCAATTATTTAAAAAACTTGTTATCTTTTCCCCGCATATTTGCAACTTTCCGCATATTCGCAACTTCCCGCAATTTCACCGCATAAAATCACATAAAACCCCGCATATTTAATCGCATAATCAAGGGTTTTAGCCCGCATAATCAAGGAATTTAGCCCGCATAATCAAGGATCTTTGCCTGCGTTTTTCTGGAGGGTCTAATAAGAGTATAATTCATATGTATAATATCAGTTAAAATAAGTGCTTCAACTAGGCTTGGGCGGTATGACGGTATTACGGTATACCAGGGTATTTCGAAATACCGTCGGTATGATTTTCAATACCGTGACGTCACAGACTGTGCGCCAAATCACAGATCGTTTCATTCTATTACACTGACACGGAGTTTTGACAGGGACGCATTGGTTGTAATGCACAGCACGCGCCAGCAGAGGGCAGGGGAGGGCAGTCCGTCTTTCCCGCTCTCAGAGCTCAGCACAGAGCTGAGCTGAGCAAGATGGCGGCAGCATTTGCCGGCCCCGAACTCGGACAACTAGTAAAAAAGAAAAATGCCTCTGCGCCTGTTTGGGACTATTTTGGGTTTACTCGTAGTGACTTCACCAGCACAACGAGAGACAGAGGCACTTCATTGGGAATGTTTAAGACGGGGTGAGTGAGTGTTGACATTTTTTAATCCTATGCAACTGGTTGATGGTTTTGTAGTCGAGGTCGGACGGTTTTAAAAAAAAGCATTTAAGTGCTAAACATTCACGAGAGTAATCCAATGAATCAAATGGAAATAAGGTTAACACATGCACGGAATAATATTAAACTAGTTAGTGAATATAGCAAACTTTATTCAATAAGTCAAGTATTTACTCCCGGATAATGTTTATGTATGATGATATATTGTTAACTTAGCTCACAATGGAAACAACGTCGGACATCTACAAACGCGTCCTGTATCCGATCTCAAAATGTGCCATTTGCACAATGTGTCATGTATGCAGCCCTTGTTTTGCACTTGCGCGCACGTCGCGGCACTTTGCGAGCGTCTACCGGCTCGGGCTGCATTTTACACCGAACATATAATATACCGTTCTAAACATCTATTTGCCGCCGTTCGAACGCCACCTCACTCAAGTCGACCCAAGTCATACAGTCATATACCGTATACCACGGTATGATGTCAGCAAGGTGTGACGGTATGAAAAAAGTGATACCGCCCAAGCCTAGTAAGGCTCATTCCCTACTTGGAGTGGACAGTCAATCGGTTTACTGCTGAGAACCATGGCCTCAGATTTGGAGGTGCTGATCCTCATCCCAGCCGCTTCACACTCGGTTGCGAACCGATCCAGTGAGTGCTGAAGGTCGCAGACCGATGAAACCATCAGAACCACATCATCTGCAAAAAGCAGTGGTGCAATCCTTAGTCCACCGAACTGCAGACCCCCTCCCCCACGACTACGCCTCGAAATCCGATCCATGTATATTACAAACAGGATTGGTGACAAAGCGCAGACTTGGCGGAGGCCAACCCTCACCTGAAATGGGTCCGACTTACTGCCGAGGACCCGGACACAGCTCTCGCTTTGGGAGTACAGAGATTGGATGGCCCTGAGTAGAGACCCCCTCACCCCATACTCCCGCAGCACCTCCCACAGTGACTCCCTGGGAACCCGNGTGTGCCTTGGCAGTCTCAGCGATCCATGTATATTACAAACAGGATTGGTGACAAAGCGCAGACTTGGCGGAGGCCAACCCTCACCTGAAATGGGTCCGACTTACTGCCGAGGACCCGGACACAGCTCTCGCTTTGGGAGTACAGAGATTGGATGGCCCTGAGTAGAGACCCCCTCACCCCATACTCCCGCAGCACCTCCCACAGTGACTCCCTGGGAACCCGGTCATACGCCTTCTCCAAGTCTACAAAACACATGTAGACTGGATAAGCGTACTCCCAGGCCCCCTCCAGGATCCTTGCGAGAGTAAAAAGCTGATCCGTCGTTCCACGAACAGGACGGAATCCGCATTGTTACTCCTCAATCTGAGGTTCGACAATCGGCCTGACCCTCCTTTCGAGTACCTTAGAGTTTCCTTGCTTTGATTCCATCATCTCATTAAACCTTTTTTAAAAGCATACTTTAGTTCTGTGAAGGGATATAAGGCAGTGTTTTCCCCATATACAAATAGCGAGGGGAAGCGCCGCTGCTAGGGGGCGCCAGCCAGGTACCAAAAAAAGAAAAATATATATATTTTTTTTTTTTTTTACTTTTTCTTTTTCTTAAAATAATAATAAGTGGCGACCCTTTTTCATTTTTGATTGTCTGTTATGTGGATTTGTAGTATTTGTGTTACTGTATGTTCAATAAAGGTGTATTTTTGCTAAATCTTGAGACATTGCCACTGTATGTACTAGGCAGGGCCAATTTCTGGCATTCGAAACAGGCGGTCGCCTAGGGCGCCAGATCTTGGGGGTGCTGCGCTGGTAGCTCTGGGAGGGAAAAAACATTTTTGACCGTTGGCGCTCATCAAAACGTTCGGCCTTGATGTAACAACATTCATAATTAGTTTAATGTAACACCCTTTTCACCCCGGTTACACGTTTAATTTGCCCTGTACGGTGGGCGCTGTAAGTGATGAAAGTGTGGGATGTTGGCTTATCAGGCGCCCGCAGCTCACAGCCAAAGTGCGAGCGTGGTAGCGAGAGAACGAGCAAGGGAGAGGGCGCACCGGTACCGGCGCTGTTGTTATTAGAATCTGGTGCTAGCTGCGCTAATGGATATAAGAATTTGATGTTTCTACAACCAGGGTAAACAGGTTACCAGAGGTAAAGGACTCTCTGAGTATTTAGATAGTTAATTTTAGTCTAAGTTATCTCAGTGGGTCTCAAACGTTTTGACCAGAAATTATGTAAACACATATTTCCAAGGCACTCCTTTATAATTATTAGGATAAATAAAAACTGGTTTGAAATCATTCCAATGTATACTATAGGAAAGTAAACCAAAAATATCGTTTAAAGTTGGAGAGATACAAAAATATGCATAAATAAATAAATGTTAACNAATCAAAACAAAATTTTAATCCCTTTTTTTTGAATGTGTTGTAGTACATACACAACCGAAGAAACCCCGGGAACAAAAGTATTCTCGACCAACAATAAAGAGGAGTTTAGACCCCGTTGCCCCAGCGGCGGCCGCACCGCCCTTTCACCAACGTCCCGCCCGTCACACAGTTAACATCGTATTCGATTGCTCTTCCGATGCAAAGTCGACCACTGAGCCCTCAGGCCCTTGTCTCTTTTACACTCCTCAAACATCAAAATATTTAACTTTCACTTCCCGTCACATTGTCGTCTACGTTCACAAAACCGTTCCGCCGTCTGAAAATTTTTCCTGTTCTCTTTTGGACGGGGGTCTTCGTCACTTTTCCGGGGTTTTTTTTATATTCCGCTCGGTTTCTATCCCGACTTTAATTAGCGGTATACCTACTGGTTCGGCAATAGACAATCCGGAAAAAAAAGAGAATTACGTAACGTATTTCTAGCCTAGCCCTTTTTAGCCAAATACGCCGTCTTAACAGTTTAGTCTTACTAGCCTTAGCCTACGCCCTAGTTTTTTCCACTAGCCTGTCTAGGCATCGAGCGGATTACCCTTATCGAAGATTAAAGACTTCACGGCCTCGATTGCAAGACCACGACGAGGCAGTCTTTGACGTGGACAGTCTCCGTATATGGTCGCACTACTGTGCAATCGCGAGCAGCAACACAAGTTTCCGGCGACTGGAACCGGTCCTTTTTGGT
Source organism: Notothenia coriiceps (assembly GCF_000735185.1). Taxonomy (NCBI): domain Eukaryota; kingdom Metazoa; phylum Chordata; class Actinopteri; order Perciformes; family Nototheniidae; genus Notothenia; species Notothenia coriiceps. The sequence goes on along the minus strand of NW_011342868.1, from coordinate 9,353 downwards.
CCGTGACGGCGAACAAATAATAGAAACCGCCAGATGCTAAGAAAATTAAAAAAACGAAAAACGCACACAAAATATTTAATGAGCTCCCCGACATGGGTTTACCGCGAACCAGTCAGGAATATCGCCGGGCCTGCCCGGCTCCAGATTTTTTGCCGGATATTAAAGCAATTACGCAGTTAATAAGTAAAATATACTTTCGCAGATTTGAGTCAGTATAAAAGTTTACTACTTACATTGGATTAGCAACTAGTTATAGACGATATCTAGTATAAAAGGTACAAGGATTAATACCCCGTTGGGATCAATAAATCGTGATTGACGGATGACTTTAAGACATGAACATGGTCATTTTTGTTTTGTAACATTAAATAAAATTATTAAAAATAATAATTAAAAAATTAAAAAAAACATTCCCGATCCCCAATTTTTTTCTCCCGATTCCGATCTTTTGAAAATCACGTGATCGGCTCCGATCCCCGATCACGTGATCGGATCGGGACATCTCTAATAGGAGCCGTACACATGCCGCAGTTTTTGCATGGCTGTGTCTTCCCAGTGGCGATCTGTTCATCTGTCATACTGATCATACAGTCAATAACTTTGTTTTTATTAGCATCTGGTTAGCTAGCTATGCTAACGAATATAAGAAGCTTTTTCTACAACCAGTGAGGTAAAGGCACATCTTTATATGATCATTATAGTTATAAAAAAAATAAAAAATAAAGTAAACGGGTATAAAATACTATATGACAGAAAAACAAAGTTGTTATTAATAAACAAGAATACAGTTTTAAAAGGGGAGTGATTTGTAAAATATCCATAAAGAAAAATAAAATCTGCTTACAGTTCTGTTTCATATGGGTGTTGAGAGATGTATCCATAGATCTCCTAATGTTGCTCTCAAAGTGCACCAGATTGATGCTTTTAACTTCAACATTTAAAAAATAATCTTCCCGGGGGAACATGCCCCCGGACCCCCCTAGAGGAGGTTTGGTCCCCCACCACTTAAATGATGTTGTCATGAATAGGAAACTAAATACATTTGCACACATCTTGTGTCCATATCTTTCTGTTTTGGTGGTCATGCTACAACCGTGCACATGCATGCATGCATATGCGAGTCATGGTAAGATATCTGGATTGAGAGGTTGTTTTTTCTTTGCACAGCATGAAAGAAAGGCCTAATAATTTGTACGGCCCTCGGAGGATGTTGAAAAAATTGAAATGGCCCTTGAGAGGAAAAAGGTTCCCCACCCCTGGTCTACAACATTACTGATATTATACATACTATATAAATATATAATTTCCCCTAAAGTTGAATCTGTTTCATTGTTCCATTTAAGTCCTCATTTAAGTCAGGGGGTTACACTAATCTTCTTTTGTGAAATCAGATTAATGCAGAATGGGCTAAATCAAGCACGGTGTAACCCATGTTTTTGAAACCCACTTACAGATTGCTATATTTTAAGGTCAACCCTTCAGAGGAAATGCCATCTGCTTTGCAACATCACCGGAAATACACAACCTGTGCTGTCCTACAAATGTACCCTCATAAAGCTACAAAGAACAAGTAGTCCACGTACGTTTACCAATGATATTTTAGCATGCTAAGTGCTACAGAATATGTGGAATCAAACTAATACCTTTTTAATGGCTACATGAAATGCTACATCGCATTTTGCTTTCTGATGCTAACAGAAATATTGTTCAAACTGGAACAGTCAACAGCAAAATCAAAAACACATAAATGTTCCTTTTACATTAAGAACTATTCATTAAACTTGTCACTAAGGACATCATGGTAAGACGTTTCTTTCCACACGGTAATAAAGTAGAACTAATAAGTTCTGAGAAATATGTCAATGTTGTGAAATCGTACGATATAGTAATTTGCATTCTTGATTATTTGTAAAAAATCTCATATTTTGTGAAAGTACCAACAGTACAATATTGCCGCAATATCAATATTGGTTAAAATATCAGCTTTTATTAGCTTTTCTCCATATTGCCCAGATCTAGAAAAAGTAGTTCCTACACAAAACTGCTAAAGATATAATGCGGAATAACATTAGCATTGTGTTTATTTCCATATAAGGCAAACTGTGACCTTAAAAGGCATTAATCCAGACACACATTTGGCCCTTTCCTCAGGACACAGATAAAAGCGACTAATTGCTTTCTCAGAATTTTTCACGCGGAGCTAACCCTATTTTCTGCAGCGTGGAAACATTCTACAGGCTGCGAGGTGATTGTCAGGTGGGCCCACGCTTTCCTGTTTTGGCCCTGTTTACCAACCACAATGTGTTCCACCCACCTCCATCCCTTCATCTTCACCTCTTCATACAACCAGTGGTACAGAGACGTCCCCTAACACCTCTCCCACGCACCATGTGCTGTATAATACATTCAATCAAACGTTTAATCTTCATCTCCAATCGCCTCTTGCTCTTGAATCGCCTGTGTTGCTTTAAGGCATCTAGCTTTTTAGGTATACAGTTTGCAGTTTATCTACCTTGAAGATATTAGGTTTATTGATTTTATATTCCAATATAGTTTATAGGACTTCTATCTTGAGTATTCACAGTACTTCTAGACACACTGTTTCTCTTATTACAATTGTTACCAACTCAACCATGCAAAAGAATGTCGAGCTGTAGCAGCTGTTCATCAAATTGTGAGTTTTTCTGAATCTGGTCACTTTTTAGAGATTACTGTTGTACATTTTAAGAAGAAGATAACAAAAAACACAGGACGGATAGAGATGTTGCATAGTGTAAAGCAGTGGTTCTCAACTGGTCAGACCTCTGGACCCATTTTTTCCTTTTTTCAATAAATCGCGACCCAAAATGTTGAATCACTCAAATCTAATCAACAGAACATTGTGCTGTAATATATATACGCTTTTCAGAATACAATATTAATGAAAGTGAAGTACGGTGCATATATCCCTTACAGTGTTTCCCCTAGGATGGAGTCATAGCAGCGGTGCTAAGGCACGTAGGCCCAGCATAATGTGTGTGCGCATGCGAAGTGCGCCCCGCCAATTTGTTTCTATGTGTCAGCACAAGAAAGGCTCTTGAGGCCTAGTACCAGGGCCGGTTCTAGACAATTTGCTGCCCTAGGTGAGATTTTAGGCGACATTTTATATGTAAAGAATAAAGGAAAAATCTCTACAAAAGACAAATACACTGCAAAAACAGAAACTTATTGACATAGGTAATAGACGTGAGAATGGCTTCAAATATATTCAGTATTGTATGAACATGTTTGAATTGGGGGGTGGACGTCACATCCTCTAGGGGGGTCCGGGGGTATGTTCCCCCGGGAAGATTGTTTTTTGAACATTTTACAGTAAAATGCTTCAATCTGGTGCACTTTGAGCACACAATTACATTACTAGAGACCTGATCTAGGGGGCACAACTCTAAAACGCCCATATGAAAAAGATCGGTTTACATTTTAATAATCAAATAAGTATATGAACATAACCAATAAATGTAGCTTATTTAATTTTTGTTGTTCATTCATATCTTATTTTACCTAGTTAACATTTATTTATTTATGCATATTTTTGTATCTCTCCAACTTTAAACGATATTTTTGGTTTACTTTCCNTCTCAATACTTTGTTATATACCCTTTGTTGGCAATGACAGAGGTCAAACGTTTTCTGTAAGTCTTCACAAGGTTTTCACACACTGTTGCTGGTATTTTGGCCCACCAAAATACCAGCAACAGTGTGTGAAAACCTTGTGAAGACTTACAGAAAACGTTTGACCTCTGTCATTGCCAACAAAGGGTATATAACAAAGTATTGAGATTAACTTTTGTTATTGACCAAATACTTATTTTCCACCATAATTTGCAAATAAATTCTTTAAAAATCAGACAATGTGATTTTCTGGATTTTTTTCTTCTCATTTTGTCTCTCATAGTTGAGGTATACCTAGGATGAAAATTACAGGCCTCTCATCTTTTTAAGTGGGAGAACTTGCACAATTTGTGGCTGACTAAATACTTTTTTTCCCCACTGTACATATACATTCAAATTACTGTGAACTAACACAATGGTACCAGATGCTTGAGATACCTTCTCCTGTGTTTTGTTAGAGGACGACAAGAACCAGAATGATTCGAAAAACTGTGTGGAGAATGACATCAACACAGACCCATGGCCAGGCTACCGCTACACAGGAATACTACACCCTCACTACCCACTGGTATGTTGCTGTTAAAAAAAAAAACGTATTTATTTTGCGTCTTTTGCCATGTATGATTCCTTAAATGGAAAGAAGTCTCAAGTGCAGACATGCATTAGCAATGCCACCCTTGCCTCCAACTTCTTGTACTTCTTGTGATCTGCCTCTGGGAAGAGACATTTTAACTTTTTAATGTTTTAAAACACATTTTTTCGTAACTTTGATTTCTCTACCCTGACATAATTGTTTACCTTGTTGGTTAAAGAATACCCATTCAAATGTGTGGTTTCATGCTTTGTAGTCATTCATTACAGAACCATAAATGTGAAACCATGAAAAATCTAAAACATGATCCTAACAGTAATATCTGTCATCTTGGATTTCATTTTATCATTATTGTTTTTTTTAATATCCAATCTTCTACAAAAAATGAATGTGAAAACAGAACTAGATTTTCATTTGACTTTTCTATAACTAATCTGTCCTCTTCTTGCCCCCTGTCGCAGACTCCCATGAGGCTCGTGCCTGGTGACATCCAAAGACCTGACTATGCTGATCATCCCAGAGGTAACAATGCTTCTCTTTTAACAAGGACATTTGTTTTTTGTGAAAACACACAGTTTAATATAAAAAGCAAAAAAAGCCAGTATTTTAGCATTGTTTGTTACTATAGAAATGTATATGAACAACACAAAATCCTTACTATGTAGTCTTACATATTATTTACCTGGAAGCACAGCTAAAACAATCTGGCATCTGCAAAAAATTAAATGTCATGTGAAAATGCACGCAGAAATGTAAAATTATGGTATTTACATTCACCCGATGCTACCTTATTCCACTGGCAAAGCTCACCTTTGACATTCACACTGCAGTGTAATTACAGAGGAAAGCCATTGTTATCCAAAATGCTGTGTTGGCACAGGGCAGAGTTACTGCCCCCTGCCATAGTTGGTTGAAGTTTTGTGAAAGTGCTGCAGTGTGTGTTGGTCAGCCAGTCTAATTTGTTAGCGCTACGGTTCGCGCTTTTGCTAACATTAGTCACAGAGTGGTTATTCCGTATCCTGCAAAGATTTGTCATAAAATCCAAAAATCTCCCAAACTGTTGCCTTCTTTGAGGAAACTGTTGAAGCCTTCTCTCACTGTGACAATAGCAGACAAAGCAGTAATGCATGCATGGGTTGTCCTGTAACTGTATGAAAGGTTTTGCATCACTTCACAGATAAGCTGATATGTCTCGTGCTGTACGCTAAAGATCTCTGTGCACGTCATGTGACTTGAATTTCGAATTGAGCCGTCCCTTATAGATACTATCTCTTTACGTATGCACACCAGGCTTGGATTTTCGTCATTTCAGGGGCAAGGCCATTTGGCCTTTGGTGTCACACATTTTTTCAGGGCGGAAAGGCCACATGCCAGGGCACAAAGGCCATTGAGGGAAAAATTAGGATTTGGAGCTTACAAATAAATAACTTCACTTTCTGATAAGAAAAAAACACGAGTGACATGAAAAACAAATCACTTTTTTAATATCAATAATGTCAAACATTATATCATCATATAGGCCTATGCCTCCTTAGTATTACCGTATATAAAATGAAATACTTTACTTTGAATAATTAGTGTTTGGTATGTTTTCCATCTACTACTTCTCCCATTCACAAATCCAAAATCAAATAAAAAAAATCTAAAATTCTATTAATATGTAACAAATATATACCATTTCAGAGCAGAAGAAACTCTTCAAGGGTCAAACTCTGCACATAAATCATTCAGCAGTGCACAGTGAAGCTCCAACATTCAACTTTGTGAACAAGCAATACTTGTGTGTGTGTGTGTGTGTGTGTGTGTGTGTGTGTGTGTGTGTGTGTGTGTGTGTGTGTGTGTGTGTGTGTGTCTGTGTAG
>NW_011342868.1:0-3219 GCF_000735185.1 Notothenia coriiceps | reverse complement strand
TATTAATATGTAACAAATATATACCATTTCAGAGCAGAAGAAACTCTTCAAGGGTCAAACTCTGCACATAAATCATTCAGCAGTGCACAGTGAAATACAAAAGTGTGTGTGTGTGAGTCTCTTTAATCAACTCCTCACAGCTCCTCATATCTGTTCAGAAACTGGACACAAGTTAAACATGTACAAACCACAGACTGTCTGTGTCATGGCGAATACAGTCGCTGCTTTAATTCTGTCTTTAGGACGTTGTTGTGAGTTTGGACGGTGCAGCTACAGGTTAGTTTAGCCTGATCGATCCGATCTCCATTCAGAAAACACGCATTTTAAAAGGTTTTTCACCTTCCGTCTTGTCTGCACACTTGTCAAAGCATTAAAGCATGGTTTTTACTAACCATTATCAGTATTTAGTTACTTCGGCATCATTTTGAAACATGTATTACAATTAAATCATGGTAAAATAGGTTAATTTTGTCGTAGTTGGTTTCCACCACAGTATTTACATGGATATAAGCACCGCCCCCTCTCCCGCGCGTTCACATCGTCCGTTGTGAACGCAGCATAATGCAGTTCAGAAACCACTGTTCTGACGCTTTTAAAGCAACTTCAAGATTTTAACAGTATCAGGGGCACACAGGCCATGGTGGCCGTAGGACGTACGATTATTTGTGGGGCATAACGGCCAGACCGAGGGGTTACGACGGCCATGGCCGCCTTGAAAATCCCACCCTGATGCACACACACACAATTTTGAATTGCGCCGTCCCTTATATATATATATATATATATATATATATATACTATCTCTTTACGTATGCACACACACAATCACATAATCCCACCAGACTCCTTTGCCCCTCCAACAGAGGGAAGTCCTTTTCCTTTTCGTAATTTCAAACGATAAAAACTTGCGATCTTCTCTCGAATAATCTTTTTTGGACGCACTCGGCTCGAGTTCAGGGCATTCCGAGCTGAATAAGGGCGTCAAATGACGGCAAGACGCCCGCCTAGTGGAAACGCTGGCTGACAGCTGCGAAGTGAGGTGTTGCATTCTCTGTAGATATGGTAAAATAATTTCACTGGATTTAAATTAAATCAGTATTACTATGAACACTATTGCTTGATTTGGGCTTTTATATAATTTCCGTTTTTTGCATCGATATTAAAGAGGCCTTATAATGCTTTTTGGGGGTGTCTTTCCTGTCTTTTTTTTATATAGGTTTCTGTGCATGTAAATGGTCTGCAAAGGCTAAAATCACTAAGTTCCGTCCAGATGGAGTTTCTCTCCCACACACTAAGAAACACTCATGCTTCTATTGGCTAGCGCTCCAACAAATGTTACGTTATAGGCCAAGGGTCGGACATTTCTCAGCAGTTGACCAATCACAACGGAGACGGCCAGCTAACCAATCAGAGCAGATTGGGCTCTGGTTTCAGACAGAGGGTGAAAAGAGATGCTGCAGCATAGGCAGTATGAGAAAAATAAAGAGCTTTTTTAACATTAAATCATGGAGACATGTCCCAGTAGAGATACAAATATGAACTAGAAAATTTGCAGAATATGTATTTTAACATTTTATTCAATTCCTTAGTTCTTTTAGTATTTTAACACGTAAGAATCATTCAAAGTTATCTTTCCCCTGATGATATTTCTTTTAAACCTTAATCTGGGATCAGTTTTGTTCTGTTAAACAGCTCATCAATCTCCCATTATTGGTTTCAGATTCATCGCAGGTTAAATAACCGGCATTATGTCACACTCAGTTTTTATGACCAGTTTTATCTTCTGTGTTAATAACCTCATTGTAACCTTGTGTATTTACACCTGTTACTCTGGGCTAGTCATTCATTTTGCAACCATGGCAACCTCTACACCCATGATATCTGACTGCATAGATCCACACTCAGGTAGTCATGGTTACAGTCTCCTCTCATTCTCCTGGGATGCCTACTCAGGGACCAAAGCACAATTGTTGCAGGCTAATGTTTTTTAAACACTGTGCTGTTGGTGAGCTGAAAGCTATAGAACTGTTAATATTTTATATAATTTACGTTTGATATTACTTGTAATCTAATGAACATATAAGGAAATGGGCCCTACCATTATAAAGACGTTATAACATTCAACCTTGGGTCTCTGATGGCTTTCCTGTTTTCTGAGCGGCTGTATCAAAGCGTGAGTAAGTCTGATTGATCGCTGCACTCAAGTCAGCGCTGCAGGTCAAGAAGACCACTGTCTTTGACTGCTACAAAAACCTGTTGTTGCTAGGCAACTGTTCAACCAGCAATCATCTTGAGTAGATAAATTATACATCAGTGAATTGTTGATTACTCCAGTGCCTTTATATACTGTCCGCTATGCTTTTCAGTTTAACAAATATTGTGTTTAAATTATAGTGAAAATGCAGGTAGTAAATGTGCTGCTGACTGCACTGACACCTGTGCTTCTGTCCTTCTCAATGAGAGTGTCTTTAAAGGGAAAAGTACTGTCGCGTTGCAAGAAGCCTTTATATCAGGGGTGGGGAACCTCCGGCCCCCGGGCCGTATACGGCCCGCGAGACCATTTGCTACGGCCCTCGAGGTAATTTATAAACACACGCAAAAAAGAAAGAAATTAAAGAAATCTAGACCGCAAAAAAATTAAACAAGCGAGTGCCTGTTTTTCCTGGCCAAGGTCAGGGTCCTTGAACACAACACGAGCCTAACGTGTCATCACGTGGTATATGTCTCGTCTGACAGGGGTGCAGTTCTTCTGAAGGAGAGCACCAGAGCGCCGTACCCATAAGGAGCCGGACACATGCCGCAGTATTTTCGTGGCTATGTCTTTAGTTGTAATCCCAGTCGCGATCTGTTCATCTGTCACACTGATCATACAGTCAATAACTTTGTTGTTATTAGCATCTGGTTAGCTAGCTATGCTAACGAATATAAGAAGCTTTTTCTACAACCAGTGAGGTAAAGGCACATCTTTATATGATCATTATAGTTATAAAAAAACAAGATAATAAAGTAATTTTTTTTATTAATAAACAAGAATACAGTTTGAAAGGGGAGTGATTTGTAAAATATCCATAAAGAAAAATACATCTGCTTCCAGTTCTGTTTCATATGGATGTTGAGAGATGTATCCATAGATCTCCTAATGTTCCTCTCAAAGTGCACCAGATTGATGCTTTTAACTTCAACATTTAAAAAAAAATCTTCCCGGGGGAGCATGCCCCC
>NW_011342867.1:0-3249 GCF_000735185.1 Notothenia coriiceps | reverse complement strand
TTTATTTTTTTATTTATAATATACTTACTTGTTTGCCTGTCCTTGTTTGTCTACCTTCCCTCATATTGTAAAGTGTCTTTGAGTTGTGAAAAGCGCTATATAAATAAAATGCATTATTATTATTATTATTAGTTCTCCGCGCACTCCCCGCTGACACGCGAGAGTGAGAGTGAGAGGTGACAAGGGGAGCAGAGCACGTCTGTAACCCGACACCGTTGCAATGAATCGACATCTGACCAATCACGGCTTTGATACGGCCCCTTGTGCAGGTGAAGAGATGTCGGTGAAAAGACAGTTTCAGTCCGGCGCAAGCAAGAGGGGAAAAAAAACAAAACATGAAGAAACTAGAAGATCACTCGAAGGTGGGTTATTGTATGAGTCAAATGTACAACTTGCGAATGTTGTATAAGTCAAATTGCCAATTGCCATATTAAAACATCAGCTGCAATTCACAACATGAAGAAGGCAGTCTCTGCATAGCATATAGACCAGTGCTTCTCAAAGTGTGGTCCACGGACCACTGGTGGTCCGTGAGCTCCCCCTAGTGGTCCGTGAGTATATTGGTAACATTTCACATTTGAAATAAATAAATGAATTTAAGTTTTCCGCACTCTCGCGGGAATATCTCGGCAATGGAGCGAGCTTAAGTTTAATTTCCAATTGCATGATATAGCCCGGCGCAAAACCTTCATCACACATGTTGCCACTTGTTTGTATAATTTTCAGGTGATTTGTAATTTGTTCTAGAAAAACGATGTGGTTTTGGATATTTGTGGAGTTAGGTGGTCTGCGAGTGTTTTTTTATTGGTTAAGTGGTCCTTGGTATGAAAAAGTTTGAGAAACACTGATATAGGCTAATGGAGATGCAGTTATTTCCAGCATTCTTTATTTACCGTTCATTCAAGTATGTTATGCCTTTTATCTGCTAATGTAGGCTACAGGAGGAAGAGTGATAAACTGGATTGTCTATTTGGCTTACATAACAGTTAAAGTTTACAGCCTGAAAAACATGGAGCTTTTTTTCCCCTTTTATTCATTTTTATGTCAATTTGCACATTTCATGGTGATGCTCAGCCTCTCCGCTTAACTCCTAACAGTCATCATCATGTCAACCACAACACAGAGAAATACTGATAGAAATGTGTGTGTAGTTGATACATTGCTGACAGAGGGAACTACATTTGAATACAGATTTAAGGAATATCAGTTTTTGAGCACGTCATAAGCATGTTTTGTCTTGACTACAACTATATTATAATAAAATATAGTATTTATATTATTGAATTGATTATTATTATTAGTAGAAGTAGTTTATTTGGATTAATTATATTTTTAATCTTTTTGAGGCTAGTATTTGGCAGGAAATGCAGACGTATTAATAATAATAATAATAATAATAATGCATTACATTTTTTCTATTGGAGCGCTTTACAATTACATATTACACATATTAGACATGTAAATGTCATTACTGTGGACATTACCCTGTGAACGCATACTGAACGACATACATGCATACATGCACATTTACCATTTACCTCACTGTATAAAAAAGTAACTGTGTTGATAATATTAATAAACAGGAATTATATTTGCAATTTTTTTTTCACTCCTGTCGGTTGGGGGGGGGGCCTCATCTCACAATGTCGCCGTGCCCCAAGTTGGCCAGGGGCGGCCCTGTCGATAGTATCAAATGCAGCACTGAGATTGACAAAGACAAGTCCCCTGTCTGAGGCCATCAGAAGGTCCCCTGTCTCTGTGCTATGATGTGTTCTAAAGCCAGACGGAAAACTTTCAAATAAATCATTGTTTTTTAAGTAATCACACAACTGTTTTGTGACTGCTTTCTCAAGAATTTTGAAAGTTAAGAAGAATAGAACATCTAACTTTCTACCAAAATTATATAAATATGGGTTATAACCATAGACTGCCGATATACGGTCTTGAAAAGGAACTGAAATAAGTGTGTGGGAGAACATTTTAAAAGCTCTTAGCTGATTTTATTTTCATTACCAACCACAAAAGCTTTGTGGGTGTTATTTTGTGTGTCATGACCTTTATATATACAGTCTATGGTCATGACTCATGACAAAATGTGGCACTGGAGATACCTAATGGATGGGGAACTACCACAGAGGAGGTTTTGAGTACTTTCCCAGGCAGTTTTGCCTTCACCAAACTTTACATGTGTAGTTGATAGGGGTTTCACAACTACCAATATTTACTAGTCGACACGTTTTTCAAAATAGCAGTCGACTAGTCGTTACGTCATAATAAAGACACACAAAGAGAGGTTTACAACTGTATTTTCTATTGGAACTCATACAGTAACATTAAACACTGCATTTTAATTTGTGTTACATGGCTGAGTAAATAACAAACAGTAACTGGACTCACCAAAATCGACAGCAAAAAACTCTTGTTTACATAAATGCCACGTAAATCCAGTGCGCAACACTCTTTATTCGCTGTCCTCCACGATAACGTCCACCTTGAGGATTCTGTTCAAGTATTGGGAGAACTACACCATTAGATAAAGTATGGGGAATGATTAAGAAGATGAGGGGAATAAGACATCAGAGTAACCTGCCAGTATTAGAGATTGGAGGGGAAGTTGCCACTGGTGCTTTGGAGAAGGCAGAAATTCTAGCTGAACATTTTGTCAAAGTTCATTCTTCGGAAAATTTGACAGAAGAAGGTAAGATCAGGAGGCAGGAAGTGTTAGATGAGCATCCTAATGTATATGAAGAAAGACATTCGTCGCAGAGTGTTGTAAATATACCTTTCTCTATTCAAGAGTTGAGAAGAGCATTAAGTAAGTGTAAAATGACTGCTCCTGGGAAAGATAATGTATGTTATATAATGTTGACCAAATTAAGTGATTTTGCATTAGGAAAGCTGCTGGAGATGTACAATAAGATCTGGGAGAAAGGGAAGCTGCCAATAATATGGAAAGAGTCAGTCATTATTCCTATTAGGAAACCTGGGAAAGATCCAACCAGTCCAGGCAGTTATAGACCTATAGCTCTGACATCACACTTGTGTAAAGTTATGGAAAGAATGATAACAGAAAGGCTAACATACTACATTGAGGAAAATGAACTAATGACTCCTTATCAGAGTGGGTTTAGAAGAGGGCGGAGTACTTTAGATCCACTGCTGTGCCTGGAGTCTGAAGTCAGGAAAGCCCAAGCGAACAAGGAGGGTGTTGTAGCTGTATTCTTTGATGTGGAAAAAGCTTACGATATG
>NW_011342866.1:0-3883 GCF_000735185.1 Notothenia coriiceps | reverse complement strand
GGTGCCCTTATGGGACTTGGCAGTGGTTTTAGATGGGCTCACTCGACCTCCATTTGAACCCCTGGAAGAAGCTGACATGAAACATCTGTCACTGAAGACAGTGCTGTTATTGGCTCTGGCATCTGCCAAGCGAGTCAGTGACATTCATGCGCTCTCTGTACATCCTTCATGCACTCAGTTTGCCCCGGGGCAAACGAGAGTGTTGCTGAAGCCCAACCCTGCCTTTATACCTAAGGTGGTTGGCTCATGTACCCCCATTGACATTGTGGCATTTCCTCCGCCGCTGTGTTCCTCTGAGGAACAGCGGCCGAATTTGCTATGTCCAGTTCGTGCTTTACTCACCTATATCGGACAGGTCAAAAGAGTTTAGTTGCAATGACCAACTCTTTGTATCCTGGGCTAACCCTCAGAAGGGCAAGGCCGTTACCAGGCAACGGCTCTCCCACTGGATTGTGGAAGTGATTGCTCTGGCTTATACGAGTCAGGGTTTGCAGGCACCAACGGGCCTGCGTGCTCATTCTACTCGTGGACTGGCTACATCCTGGGCTTTGTTCAAGATGTTTCCATCCCAGACATTTTTGCAGCAGCGAGCTGGTCCTCACCGCTCACTTTTGTCTGCTTTTACAGGCTAGATGTCTCTGCTCCAAGTGTGGCCCGCGCAGTGCTGGACCCCGTGTTGAGACAGGGTTCTACCTGTTAAGTTCTGGTTGGTTTGGTGATTTTCGAGATAAGCATGTCTAGCAATACGGGAGTTTCAATATCCCACAGTGAGACATCGAACGGAGTGTTATGAATGAGAACTATAGGTTACTTGCGTAACCCCAGTTCTCAGAGTAACATGAAGTGAGATGTCTCACCAGACGGCCCTTCTTGCTAAGGCGAAGCGAGAAGAGGTGCTTATTTTGAATGACGCTGCGTCGTAGCGCAAACTACTTATCGGGGGTGGATTCCCTGACCTAGACGTCAAATCACCAGCCAATCAGGATTGGCGTAATGAGATTGATGCTTCTGTTTGCATACACTTTGAGGCGCATCCCATAGTGAGACATCTCACTTCATGTTACTCTGAGAACTGGGGTTACGTAAGTAACCTATAGTTTTTGTATTCTGACATGTCCCAGACTGACTTGCATTTCTTCGGTAGCAATATCTTTTATAATATAATTTAATCTTTGTTGTATTTTCTCAGGAGGCTGAATCTGAGAGATGTGTTTGTCCTTGAAGCCAGCTCTGTTTTCCCCTCAATGAAAGACTCATCTGAATTAATGTCTTCATTTAGAAAACAATACATATTAATAACTTTACAGGAACTGAGAATAAAATGCAAATCTTGAATCAATGTTCCCATAAAAAGACAAGACATCTTTTTTTCAGCATTTTACTTCCTCCTAATTTACATTTTCTTGGACAAAACCACTGAAATAGCCGACCTTCAATTTCTTCCGTGTTCTTTTTCCCACTGTATCCTCTTTATCTTTGATTCTAGCCTCCTCCACCAGACATGTTTATTTATAACAACGCCTCTTGTGCAAACAAGCTATTGGCGGGTTGAACATGAGTAGTTGAGAAGCAGGAGCATCAGACGCAGCAAATCCTTAAAATGCACAGCTTGTGGCGGCTCTTTAGATCCCACCCAACCACTGGAAGGCTTGGTAATAAAGCCCTGCCCGGCGATGGCCCCTGGGGAAGGGCCCTGTGTGACTCATCCTCCGAGGCTGAGCTCTTCCTGGTTCTTCCATTAATAACCATCCGAGTCCATCTGAACTCTGGTTTCTAATACCTGCACTCCCTCTACTTGGCCCAGAAAAGAAGACTATCTTAAATGCTGTATAGCCCAGAGGCATGAAAATGAATTCTGCCTTTCTTTACAGTTTTATGTAAATGTTTTAGACTAGCTACAGAACTTCTTTCTAAAGTTTCTGAAGCACTTTTTCTTTTAGATTAGAACCCATAAGGTCCTCAGGAAAATGTCTTGCATTTAGGGCAGACAAAGGGTATGTAAAACGTGCATAAAGTATAACTGCAAACTGATGAAGTTTTTAAAACACACACATATTCTTTTTTGTATTATGGTCCTTGGAATGACCTTCAATCAAGCCTCAAACTGAGGGCACTTGTCTCAATAGCATGTTTTAAATTGAAGTTGTCTGAAGTCCTTACCACCAGCTGCTCTTCCAGTAATAAGTAGTGTACCTTTCTTACTGTCCTATGTGCACAATGTAGTGACTGCTTTTTGTCTTTTGTTTACTTAGTTGTGTTTTCTGTACTTTACATCTCTGTGTTATGTGTAATAATGTGTAACGTTGCTGCCTTCTTGGCCAGGTCAGTTTTATCTCAATGCTTTTTACCTGGTTAAATAACAAAATATATACAGACAACATTCAGAATGCAATGTGGTTACAACAGTGTAACAACTTTAAAAGAAAATGTGATTCAGAAAAGGAAGAATGCCAAAAATATGATTCATAAAGAACATTCTGTTCCTGAAAAACCTTCAGTGGAGCCCACTTGTTGACACGGTGAAATGTAAACAAAACCCTCATTCAAAGTGCCATGAAATAGCGTTTTTCTTCTCTGTATTGTCTTTCCGCCAATGTAAAACCTGAGGGAGAGCAGGAAAGGATTTTCCCACATTCGCCCATGATGCTCATGGAGGCTATTTATGTTTCTGTGTGGGCATTTGTTGATGCTTTGATGAAATATTACCAGTGTTACAGTTTTCAATCCCATCGGACCCACTAATCTCTAGGCGTTTAATTAGACCGACTGGAGGAAGTGCACAGGAGGCTTTCAGGAGGTTTAGTATTTAAACAAAACTTGCTCAAAGATGTCAGCACTTGCTAAAGGCATGACTATTCTTTTTGAAGAAAAATCTAAAATGTTATAACATATTTTAAAACCTTTGTTCTCAGCTTGGTTTTGATATTTTTCTTCATTGCTAGTATGTTAACCTTCAAGTAAACATATATTAAAGCTACAGATAATGCTGACCTGCTGAACCTTTTGAAAAACGTATGAAGCCGAGTAGAACAACAAGTGTTAAAACAGTTGGCAAGTCTCTCCCAGCTATTACTTTTATATGATGCAAGGTTACAAACAAAAAGAAAGACGGTTACTTTACTGGAGGCAGTCATGAAGATGCGCATGAAATTAACACAAAATTAACAACACTTGATTTATTTTTCCTACAATATATAAAACAAGGTATATATGTTTTTTTAATGAACTAGATTCAAGCCTTGTGAAAATATGGAAACATGACGTTCATTAACACTTCTCTTTGGGAGCCACACCTCACATGGTACTGTATATTCATCTATAAATACAAAATATTCACACACCAACATATGATAATCTCAAAGTGTCAGCTAGTCACTCTGGTACTGGCATCCACTGAATATTAATAGAAAAACATATTTCTCACAAGACATGCTTTTCAAAAGGAGCTGCCCATACTGAGAGGGAGGGAGATGCTCAGAAGACCAGTTTTAGTTTATTTACTCTAGCCGGCCAGGATTCGGAGCATCGCATGACAAATAGTTTCAATCACATTAGGAAATAAAAACACTGACCAAAACACACCTCTTCAGACTGGCTTTTAATTTGTGAATTATGCTGTGTTGCTGTTTTAATATTTATTTCTATTTTTTATTCTATTTTATCATGTTTTATCAAACCACTGTAAAGCGTCTTTGAGCACCTGGAAAAGCGCTTTGAAATAAAATGTATTATTATTATTAGATGTCAGTGACACTTTTTGATGTATTACTCTTATCGTTGTGAGTTGATTGCAATTAACAAATAACTAACTTGTTGAATTTAAGAAAGGGGAAGATTGGGTGATCATGGATTACTAGTTCCTTGCAGTACTAAACAACCCAAT
>NW_011342865.1:0-2051 GCF_000735185.1 Notothenia coriiceps | reverse complement strand
CCCTCTTCTCCTCCCGCATTGAACATCGCAGAAACTCCGTTCAAACATCAAAACGTTCAGCTTGGTCGGGAATCGATGGCTATTACTTTTCTCATTCATAACTTTCATAATTCTATAGATACATCCCATAATACATCACATTTTTAACATTGAAGTCAATGGAGAAAATCTTCAGACTTCAACAAATCTTCATGCAATTCAACTGCTAACTGTTCATTCATACTTTCACTCAGACACCTCATTCCAACTTTAAAATGTTACACATCTTTCTGACATTATACGTGTAAAACAACTTTTAAATCTGATTCTTACTTTTAGAGATATTAAACATTGTTCAGACCTTGTTTTAGAGGTTTTCTTCACATTTTAACATTAACTAGTGTGTGATGTCACAGCTAGAGTGGAGGACAGCTTGAAATTCACATTCATATTTCTTTTTAAAACTGCCATAATTCCCAAACCCTACATTCTTGAGACATAATTTATCACGATAAACGTAGGAAAACATCTCGTAGCTTGAAAAATGACAAACGCCAATTCTGAGATCTCACCATATGCCGTTTCCATGGAAACGCATCCCTCACCATAAAACATGATGTCGCTATAAGTCCAATGAAAATGTTCAAAAAGTGCTCAAACTTCACATGTGTACCAACAGTCCAGCCGTGAAGACATCTCCGGGACAGTTTTGTGATTTCTTCAAATGCCGTTGCCATGGCAACACAATGCTTGCCTTGAAACACGGTTTTCAAAAAACTTCAGTGAAAATGCTCCAAACGCCCAAAACTTTACAGGTTTGGTAACGATGCAGCCATCAACGCATCTAAGCGTATTATGGGGTGTCGTCAAATGCCGTTGCCATGGCGACAGATCATTCGCCATCAAGTTAGTTCAGAAGTTTGCAGTTCAAATATTCTGCTGCTTTTCCAAGCCTTTTTACTTTCTTTTCTTCTCTCATCACACATTCAAGCCCCCTGTGTTCATGTATCATTTAAATCTAAATTCTTCACTTTCTTCTTACACATTACAATTCAGCATAGCAGTTTAGCGTCAGGTTTTCAGCATAAAGCATTCCCACTAGCAATTTCTTCAGGAATTGCATTCTCTAGTTACATTGTTACTTTCGTTTCAATTTGTATTTGTTTGATGTGAAACTATTTTCTTTTTTACAACGAGTACAATCAACTTAATTTTCAGTATGGATTAATATACTAATTATTCATCAATTGATTGAACCATTGTTTGGTTTCCAAAATAAGTCAAACAGTGACTGAGACATCCCTTCACAACTACCCAGAACTTAACCACTGCAGGCCTAAGAAACGGTAAGCTGTTCCTTGAAAAAAACTCTATACTTCCCAAACGTTTCTTGGGAATTTGTGACTTTATTCAAAGTATCCATTTACTTTATGAGTTAGAATATAACTCCCTTTCCTGACAAGTTTTTATTTGTATTTGTTATACTTAAAATAGTCAGAACTGCGTTGTAGAATTGAAAGAAACGACACTGACGCAGAGCAGTAGTTTGTCAACAGGACATCTTTATTTTCATACGTCTGTTGTCTTTATTCAAATTACAGTAATATACTTGCTGAGATGACCACCGGCTGCAGCCTGGACAGCTAAAACTGACAGCTGTACTACTTGAAGCAAACTTTTTTTTTACTGTTTTTTTCTCCTTTTTTAAAATTATCCTTTCAACAGAAAAAAGCAAATATGCCATGAAGAAGTGTGGTGTGGTGGTGACGTTGTAAGGTAGGTAGGGTTATAGTGCTGGTCTAAAAAAAAGAAGAAAAAAAAAACAGAAGAACAAAAGAAAGAAACATTGCGCGCGTTGTACATGTTGTAAAAGGATCACAATATGGCACATTTGGTCCACGTTGGTAGTTTTATCTCGTTTCAAACATGTAATAAACAAAAAGAAGGAAAAGGAAACAGATCATGGTTGTACATGTTGTTTTTCCCCAGAAGCACAGCATTAATGACAGCATATTGAAAACAAGACTAATCTTTAGGTTTCTCTCTTTTTGTTAAAATCTTGGTTCGTCAGC
>NW_011342864.1:0-18535 GCF_000735185.1 Notothenia coriiceps | reverse complement strand
CAGCCATGGTCCCTGCTCCAGAACCGGACCTTACAGCCATGTTTCCGGCTCCAAAACCGGCCCACACAGCCATGATCCAGGCTTCAGTCCCGGACCTTACAGCCATGTTTCCGGCTCCAGAAGCGGACCATACAGCCATGTTTCCGGCTCCAGTGCCGGCCCCAGCAGTCATGTTTCCGGCTCCAGAACCGGACCTTACAGCCATGTTTCCGGCTCCAGAACCGGACTTTACAGCCATGGTCCCGGCTCCAGTGCCGGCCCCAGCAGTCATGTTTCCGGCTCCAGAACCGGACCTTACAGCCATGTTTCCGGCTCCAGAACCGGACTTTACAGCCATGGTCCCGGCTTCAGTACCGGCCCCAGTACCCATGTTGGTCTTCGCCCCTTTTGAACTCTGCCTTGCCCCCGGGCCGTCCGCCCGAGTTCCCCTTTTTGAACTCTGCCTTGCCCCCGGGCCGTCCGACCGAGACCCCCTTTTTGAACTCTGCCTTGCCCCCGGGCCGTCCGCCCGAGAACCCATCCATGGTCTCTGCCTTGCCCCCGGGCCGTCCGCCCGAGACCCGTCCACCCACCCTGCTGGACTTTGTTGTTTGGGACGTCTGGGATCCGTCCCTTGAGGGGGGGGTTCTGTTACACTCCTAGGCTCATGTCACTTTGGTAGTTTTGTATGTTTAGGTTCTGTCACGTTCTATGTCTAGGTTTGGGTGTTTTGCTGTTTTCCCTGTCATGTTTTCCTCCTGTTTATTGTCTGGTCCTTTTCCCTGTGTTTTTTTTCTCCTGTCGTTAGTTTCCCTGGTGTGTCTAATTGTCTGATTATGTTCACCTGTGGCCCCTGTGTTTCCTCCTCCCTCCTCACCTGTGTCTTGTTGTGTGATTAGTCTTTTGTGTATTTAAGTTCTGGGTTTTCTGTCTTTGTCGGTTCGTCTTGTGTCATGACTAGTTCTTTGGTGAGTGTTCTGTTCTGTCTTTGTTTATATCATATAGCTTTGAAATAAAGGAGTTTTTTCAGTTTATATCTGCATTTGGGTCCTGCTTCCTTCACAAACCGTAACATTGGCTGCTGGAGAATGAGGTGAAATGTAATAGGTTAAAGAGAACGCCAGTGATGAGCTGATTATAAGCAGCTGTGGAGTGAATGTATATACAGTACACCCAGTCTTCCTGAAAGAACTTGCGCTGAGCTTCATTGTAATCTTGAAAAAAAAGATAAATAACACAAATTTAAATTGCCCCACAAATAATAAATAAAGACATTAGCCATATTACCATGGGAAATGGGGACACAGCAAATACATGCTGCCATCACAAAGAACTTAGAGGCCTTTGCATATTTAAAACCAGTGCCAAATATATAAAATCTGTAAAGTTTTTGTAAAACTACAGAAAAAAACTCTCAATGGCCACCAATCTGCAGATCACACATCAATTTGACAAAAGATGTAACAAAGATGTTTACACTGCCGACAGTCATTGTTTCAAACAGTATGAACACATTTAACGCAGAATGCTTGCTCATTCATTTGTTTCCCTCGACCACGATGGTTGCCATCTTATGGTCAGATCCTGGGGTGGACCGGTCACTGATGAAGGCGATATTCATGTCCTTTTGAAGCACATTAAATAATAGGTTAGCGCATAAGAGATAATGAATTAGGTAATTGCATACTTTTTAAACTATCACTCTTAGCTAATTCAGAGCCATTATTACCAGCTGCTAAAGCAACGCTGGTATTGTTTTCACCTATTGAGTCTGCATGTGTGTGTCATCATGGCAATGTGGTCCTGAAGACACACAGAGGTGGTTTTGAGTACTTTGCCTAGTGTTTAAATGCATGTGGACAGATTTTGTCAATCACAACCGTGCAAGTTTTAGTGTATCTTCTCATCTTTTTTGCAGGTTCTATACAATATTTAAACTGGTTAAGTGAAGAGCAGAAGCCACTTTTAAAATTGTACACAATCCTTTTCCCATGCCATTGCTGTCAACACCTATCCATGCTGAACGTTGCTAAGATATTATTAATTGGGGTGTGGCCAAAAGTGCAAAATGCTTCAAAATGTAACTGACAGAGAGCAGTGCTTTTGTCCTGTGTTTTTAAACTGTGTATGGATTTTATTTTATTTCAAGATTTTGAATTACGCATTTGATTGATAGTCGCCCTTCGAAAAACTTGGCTTTTATCCAATTTCCATTTTTAAAGCAGGAGACAGCTATCATCATTAGCTGTGTCAAATGTCAATCAATCAACAAAGTCTGGAAATGTAATAACAGATGGGTGTAGCCGGTGAAGGGCGATACAGAGAGAGTTTTTTCTTTAATCGCACATGGAGGTGAATAGGATTTAAAGCAACATCACATGCAAGACTCACAAGAAACGCCTGGCTTTTAAAGAAAAACGCGATCTGTGGATACAATCCTCCTGGAACCCAAAGAGGATTACCAAACAGATAAGGTAACAGCAGCTGAAACTAGAGAATGCAATTCCTGAAGAAATTGCTAGTGGGAATGCTTTATGCTGAAAAGCTGACGCTAAACTGCTATGCTGAAATGTAATGTGTAAGAAGAAAGTGAAGAATTTAGATTGAAATGATACATGAACACTGGGGGCTTGAATGTGTGATGAGAGAGTAAAAAGGCTTGGAAAAGCAGCAGAATATTTGAACTGCAAACCTTTGAACTAACTTGATGGCGAATGATCTGTCGCCATGCCAACGGCATTTGATGACATCCCATAATATGCCTATATGCGTTGATGGCTGCATCGTTACCAAACCTGTGAAGTTTTGTGCCATTTGGAGCATTTTCACTTGAGGAAGCTATGAGAAAACCGTGTTTTTTGAGGCATTTGAAGAAATCTCAAAACTGTGCCGTAGATGTCTTCACGGCTGGACTGTTAGCACACATGTGAAGTTTGAGCACTTTTTGAAAGTGTTCATAGGAGTTATATCGACATTTTCTTTTATGTTGAGGGATGGGTTTTCATGGAAATGATGAAACCCCATAATTGACGTAGAGCTGTTGAGGGCTGGACCGTTAACCATTATCTGAAGTGTGGTGCTGTTTTTACCCTTTTCATAGGCGTTACGACAACATCGTGTTTTATGGCGAGGGATGCGTTTCCATGGCAACAGCCTATGGTGAGATCTCAGATTTGGCGTAAAGCTGTCGAGGCATGGAGAGTTGATATACAAGCGAAGTTTGTGGGACGATCGGACCGTGTCCATTGGAGTTACAGCGACATTGTGTTTTATGGCGGCATATGAACGGCATATGATGACACCCCATAATTAACGAAGAGCTGTTGAGGGCAGGACCATTAACCATTATCTGAAGTCTGCTGCTCTGAGCATGTCAGTTGGAGTTATGACATCATCGTGTTCCATGACACAGGTGTTTATATTTGAGCTAACAACGTGTCCAGAGATCAAAGGTTTCCATGGTGATGTGCAGGAGATGTTTTCCTACGTTTCTCATGAAAAATTATGACTCAGGAATGTAGGGTTTGGGAATTATGGCAGGTTTAAAAGAAAATATGAAGGAAAAATGTAATCTGTCCTCCACTATAGCTGTGACATCACGCGCTCTAAAATCTGAAGAAGGCCTCTTTACCAATGTCTCTGAACAATGTTTAATATCTCTAAAAGCATGAATCAGATTTAAAAGTTGTGTAACGTGAATAATGTCAGAAAGATGTGTAACATTTTAAAGTTGGAATGAGGTTTCTGAGTGAAAGTATGAAGGAGCAGTTAGCAGTTGAAGTTGCATGAAGATTGTTCAAGTCTGAAGAGTTTCTCCATTGACTTCCAAGTTAAAAATGTGATGTATTATGGGATGTATCTCTGGAATTATGAAAGTTATGAATAAGAAAAGTAATAAAGTAGCGCTAAAGTAGTAAAGTAAGGTAAAGCCATCGATTCCCGACCAAGCTGAACGTTTTGATGTTTGAACAGAGTTTCTGCGATCTGGAATGTGGGAGAAGAAGAGGTGCAAAATAACCCGGCGGAATAAAGACTTTCGTGCGTAGCATAACAGATAGTTGGAATGCTGTATCAGTATTAAATAATGAACGTTTACCACACTGTGCAGCACTCATACAGGTCAGCAGTCTGTGGTAGGAAGCTATAGCGATGGTTGGTAGGAAGCTAGCGATGGTTATTTTTCCAGACTCAATGATTAATTAATTAAAATAAAATATCATGTGGACGATTGTCTGTGAAAAATAAAATATAACTATCAAATATAGTTAAGACCTTAACGGGCATAGTTTGTGCAGACAAATCAATATATAGTAAAGCGTTGTTATCAAAATTCAGCTCATAGTTTCAATAGAAATATACATTTTTAAGGGTAAGATGAACATTATATTGAAATCTATCTCTTAGCATCGCAGTAACATGTCCCGCATTGTCCAACACTCTTTGTCCCACATGCGGCTTGTAGGCACCTGGCTACCCTAACTTTATAATAATGTTAAGCCGTGATTTCAACGTGAAACACCATTTGCGACTGTTAGGCATTTTAGTCAATATGTTATGGATCAATATAGTAGACGTAGTGTTAGCTACATTTAGGAGTGTCACAGTCATAGCAGTCTGTCTATAGCATTCTGTTGTTATGTGTTTACTTTCTATTGTCTTAACCTTCACCTGCACCACTTCCTGAATGGCACTGTCTGGATGTGGATATTAACTACGAGGCCTCATTCAGCTATTCATGGCAGCAGCTGTTTTGGCATTAGCCACATAAATCCAGTGACATTCCCTCCGTCTAAAAACAGGTCGCCCACAAAGCCCGGACCACTAGATCACTGTGGCAGCCGCTGATGGGAATCTGCAGCGAGGCCCGCTAAGCCTGGCAGGACGTCAGAGGGGACGCAAGTGTGATCGTGCATACGCAAACCTACATGCATGTGGTATTCCCCCCATGGAAGTTGTAATGTTTTACAATGTTGAATCTTGACTAACCTATTCTGTGTATTTATATTGTGTATTCAAAAAGAGAGATATATAGAGACACTGTATATCTGTCTACTGTTAATATCTCTATATATTTACTATTTTATCACAATTTTATTTTTAACTTATGAACAATCAGAATTGAAATATTGAACGTGTCCAGGGGATATTGTTTTTTGTGACAGTTGTCCGATTGTAGAAAAATGTAATAGAAGAAACATAAAATATAAACTATAAACATACTGTACAAAGTAAACATGTGCAATCAAATAGGATATATGAACATAAGAAATACAAGTATTTGTCGAATAAAGATACATTAAAATATAATAAATAAATCATTATATAAACAAAAGAAGTCAAGTACTGGCATATTGACTCAGAGTGCCTGACACCCTTGGTAGGAGTTAAACAGTAACAAAAATAACAATGCAATTTCCAAAATTGAGATCAAAGTAAATCTAATCTACTCCAATATCACCTTTTGATTACAAAATTGAATGTAGCTTTTTATAAATCGATCAAAAGATGTATATCCTATCATTATGTCAATTGGATTTAGTAGATGTTTGTACATTTTAATCGTTATCTGGTAGGCCAGATTTCTGGAGTTTCAGCATGGCAATAACTCAGATAAATAAGAAAATTCCAAACAACCCTCTGAACGTGTTTGAAAAGTCCGAGATCAACTGATGAAGTCACCTCCAGTGTCCAGCTATATCAATCATTAAGAACTGGAAAGTGCATGACAACTGTTCATCTGCCTAGAGACAGGTGGTTATGCAAGAAGAGACTAGTGAGGGAGGCCACTAAGGGACCGATGACAACTCTGACGGAGAAGGATTGGAGAGATAGAATGTTCCGTAGAGCGGCAGAGAGAAAGCCCCTCTAGGCCTGTGTCCACATGGAGCCTTGTTTTGGCAGGGTGCTGATACTGGGCTCCATATGGTGCTGATACTGGGCAGAGCCTCCTCCCAGCGTTTCATCAATAAAAAAGGTCCCAGCACTTCTTTATTGTTTCTATGACAATGATATCTCAACATCTTATCACTCCCTTGGATTTTATGGTCTCTTCTAAATTAGTTTGACACCGTGAACACCAGCTGGAAGATGCATGCTCTCACACTTTGTATGAATAAGCTTGTGGCAACTCAATGTAATAGCTGCAGAGTCAAGAGGACAATCTGTTTAATTGCAAGGCTCAGAGATCACAAAACATGAATACTACCTAGGGTGCTAAATACTTTTTATAGTCACACCATGTGCACAGGAAAACCCATGGTTATTATCGCTGAAACAGCTTGCTAAGCAGCAGTTTATAGAAATGTAAATATGGCTTCACTGTCTCTCCATCTGTTACCATCCTATACCTGTACAAACATACGTAATGATATTATCTTAAACTAAACACACACACACTTTTTATTCTCAGCAACTGACAGCGGAATACCCTCTGCAGTGCCACTGGCCAGACAGGAAGTAGGAAGTGGAGAAAGGAAGCATGGAGTGGCTGATGACAATGCTTTATACATCCTCCTTAGCTCAGACTTTGGCTGAGGTCCATTACTCTGCAGCCACTGCTCCTCTGAAAGATTTACACACTAATGTTATAACATGTAGAAAACACTGATGATATTATACTCTAAGGAATAGCCTAACAGATAGTTCAAAATATCATTCCAGCTTAGTCTGAGGAAATGATGTATATGTCTCTTTCAGTTAAGTATTAACATGCAGACAGCAGCTTCACACTGAGGTTAAAAACTGTATTAAATTCACCCGAGATGGCTGGAATACCCGATCACCTAAGCAGTCAATATAAATGATGAATTTGGTTTCATTTAGGACAAACTCTAACAGCAGAAATGAAAATAATTCTATCAGGCATCAGAAAGCTTGGACAGTAATCAGTGTAGAAAGGATTATTGTGGATAGGTTTGGCCGAGAACAAAGAAAATTATCTGATCAATAGCAGCCAGATCATTCAGAGAACTTGATAATAAGATCATTGTTTTGTGCCTTGGCTACTGAAGCTCCCTACTGGCTGGTAGTGGTAATGGTAAGTGCCATCAAACCTCATCCAGGATGCCGCAGCCCAACTAACTCAAACATCCCTGAGTTCTCCAACACTACTCCTATCTTCCGCTTCCTTCACTGGCTGCCAGTAGCTGTCCGTATCCAGTTCAAGACACTAGTACTGGCCTACCTCTCTGTGAATGGATCATGTATTTCCTACATCCAGGACATGGTTAAGCCACACATTCCAGCACGTGCACTTCGCTCTGCATCAGCCAATCCGCTTGCTACTCCCTCACTGCAAGTTGGACCCAGGTACCCCTCAACAAAAACACGCCCACTTGCTTTCCTGGATCCAAAAAGGTGGAACAAGCTTCCAATTGATATCACTACAGCAGAAAGTCTACACCTCTTCTATCTCAGACCGAAAACCAACCTGTTTCCACTGCACTTTGGCCAATACAGAAACACAATGCAAACAAATACAAAATAAAACACTCACTACAGTATACGTGTAGCACTTAGAAAGGTTTGGCTTTTTGAAATGTATCTGCACGATTCTTGCTATTTTGAGTTTGTTTTTTCAATGTAGGGTTAGGAGTAGGGTTAGTTGTTGTAGTTCTGTAGTAATCATTGGTTTGACGATGATAACGTGAAAAATGAAAAGGTAATCAGAAATGTGCCCATGCTCTTTGCCAAATTAACAAATGCCTCACCCCAAAGCACTCCAGGTGACCACCGCAGGTTAAAATGTACCCTTGACCAACACTTTGGTCAACAGCAAGTTATCTTAAAAACTGATGGCCAGATTTCCATTAAATTGGAAGTATATAGGGTTCAAATAGGAACAAATAAAACGTTTTTGGGTATCCCTGAGCAAATACCGGCATCTATTTAAGATAGATCATAATCAAACAGGTAGTTAATGAAATTAACACAGCATGTGCATATTCGCATGATTTGGAATTGGAAGTTCGGGGAATGCATGTTCTATTTACAGGCAAACAGCATTTGTTTACATTGTGTTGTGTTGACGCAGGTTTAGATCAGCCGCAGGTCTCTGGGGCTGATAATAATAGAGCTACACTATCAGCTTTACTTTATCCATAAATCCTCTGAAGTGACAACAACACACCGCTTACTTATGTTTACCACCCCGACAACTGTGTGATGCTTTTATATATAGAAAAGCAGTAGAAAAAGCAAGCAAGTTGCCAAAAAAACATCTTACAATATGTTCAAGAGTTTCTTAAGACAGCATGCTTCTTCCTGCTGTGAAGGAGGCCATTTGTACTTCCTGTTGGTGGTGATATCTTGCCAGCATACTGTAAATAACAATTTCATCATAACTGCATCATTTTGCTTTGCTTGGTTGGAAATTCACTTTGAGGTAGGAAAACTGGGTTTTTTCTTTTGCTACTTTTTGTGGTGTTAATAAAGCCAATAATAGTCTGAATAAGCTCATAAGTAGAGTGGATTCTGTTCTGGGAGAAGAACTTGAGTGTTTGTTGGGGGTGTCAGAGATGAGGATGCGGTGGAAACTAGTATTATGGACAAAGCCTCTCATCCTTTGCATATAAGATGTGCAACATCAACTTCATTACTTTTCTTCAATATCCCTGACAATGTTACCCTCATCATCATGCACAATATGACTTTTCTATTTCAGTCTGACTGTATGTCTCATAGTTTTATTGGTATTGTATAAAGCACTGATGTTAGAATGACTTCATATACACTTTTAAAGTGTCGTCGTAATTTACTTTTCTATTTAGGTCTGCCAATGTTGCTGAATGTATCTTATTCCTATTGTTTTTTTTGTTGCACTGGCGTCATTTTTGAGCAAAGATAGCCGCTCTTGCTCATCTTATCTTAGAAGCACAGTCCATGGGAGGGAATGTCTATCATTTTGTGTGGGTTACAGATTTGAGCTTGTCTTGCAAAAAATCAACTGTCAAATTTGCTGATTTGCAGATTGTTAACAACCACTGGTGACGGGTTAATTACAAGCTGCTGAGAAGGCAGAGATTAGCAAAGCATGCTAATGGACTTATCTCCTATGACTAAGTGGAAGGGGAGGAGTAAAGATGATACCAGTAACACAGAAGGAGTCATGGAGTGTGAGAGAACGGTATGGAGATAGCAACGTGGGGGACCAAGGTTACATTTAGGGTGTGGACGAGAGCATGTGTTTAGAACTGTCTGGTTTGACCATGGTGAAGAAAGGGAGTTGGAATAAGTGAGCTGTAAGAGAATGGGTGACAAATAGCCGGAAGGAGTTCATGATCAGACTAAAGTAGAGCTGCAGGGTGTGGATGGGAATGGACTCTGTGCGTGGAGAGCCTAGCATGGTTTCACAGTCCCTACAGAGCAGTTTTCATCCCTATTTAAGTACGTTCCATAGCAGGACTGTTCATAAAAAGGCAACATGTGTTAGCCCTTTATTTCTGGCTCAGGTTCTGGCAGAGTTTCTCTGGCTCGGTATCAGCGCTGGAACTGACACGCAAAGGTCAAAGCTAATAATGTGGTGAGGAAGAGCTGGGCTCAGCAGTAAGATGGCTAGTAGAATAGATGGTTAACACGTGAAACAAAGCTAGACAACAGAGCTCGACTGCCAACAAAAAGCAGGATTGAACAGCTATGAGGTGACTGAAATGCTGACTTCACACCAGACGTAGTTATATCAAACCTCTGCCTTACCTCAGATAATAGAAAAGACAGCTGATCGAATTGCTCTCATCAGGTATTATACACAGCGCAGAATTGTAATGGTGTGTGATTGTGGCAATTGTGACTGAAGGTAATGGAAGAGTGATTGCCCCTTGTGATTTATTAAAGAGAAAGCTATTAGTGGCTGCGTGAGGCGCTTCTGCCGCTTCAATTATCATTAGATCCAGTTTTTACCAGTCTGCTAATTGATAAAGGAAAAGTGCAAGGCTCATCCAGTATCTCTGTATGGGTTCAAATACACTTTGTAGCAGCTGAGAGATGTCAGAAGCTGCAATAATTGTTGCCATTATTATCTATTTAGTACACCCCAAAACTAATAAGCAATTCAAAGACTAGCATAGGTAAGTATAGCGGCAAATGTCCCTGTAAATGAACAGAGAAGCTTATTGAGCCATAGCTTATCCTAACAGAACGGCATACGAATGAAGAATGTAAAGGCAATGGGACAAGATTTTGGTAACAGAAGCGTCCTGTTTACTGTTTTAATCTGAGTACGGTAGTATTGACCAGTTATGTTTGAGGAGGCTTTGGTTGAATTTCGGAAAACAGTTCATGTAAAAAATAAAATGCAACCTAAAAACCCAACTGCTATTTTACTTGTTAAACAATCCACTTGTTGGCTTTTTTTCCAAACCAATTCTCCCATCCCAGTTTGATAATGGGACTGTAAACAATGAGGGGCCCTGTAAAGAGGAAGTCTTAACCCAGATATCATCTCGCTACACCAGAACCCCTAATATACCCCTTAGCCCCCCGAGGCTAATCATTGTCACACTGATAGCTGATGGGTTTCGGGGTTGAGCTATAGCTGATAAAATCTGCAAGTTGCAGTCAACTTCTGTCTGGAATAAGGGTCCATTGTTTAAAGAAATTGCAAATATTTAAGTGGTAAATTAGCAATTATCATTTTACAACTACATGCGCCATACAAGAATGTCAAGCAAAGCGCATATATTGTTTTGTTTGTCAGCAGTTGGTTGGTGTGACTAAAGACATACTTTCACTGTTTTTTTTGTGAATTCATATTTCAGATTTTGCTTAAAAAAATGTGTGCGTCTTAAATACTTGTGACCCAGTCTGAATCCGAAATCACTGTTGGTGGTAGTCATCGTCTCTGAATGCCATGCCAGCTAATATCCCAAATTGTGGAGCAGGGTGAGGCCTCAGAGGGTGAGAAGGTCCGGTCAGATGGGTCCTTGGTGCTGTGCCCAGATTGGCAGCAATATCCCTTACCCCAACTCTCTTCCACTGGACAACTGGCCTTAATCCGGCCAGTTCACTACGCCCCCTCACACCTGCCTGTCCCCAAAGCAACCAAACACGTCAAAAAACTCCCTTGTGGTGTATGTGAGTTCACTAAAAGCAAATTACTCCTTCTGTCCTCCGATTGTGTTTAAAGGAGTTAATTTAAATGTTGCTGATGTCTCAGCATTGTTTATAATCCAGTAAACAGTAATTGTATCTCCAGCCACAGCAGCTCCCCTGCAGCTAAGTCAAGCTCAATTTGGCTCAGCGTTTGCAATGCAGGATTCAAGCTGTTTTAGTGGAGTCTGACTATCAGCTCGAGAAAGAACTCAGGGCCTCATCTCGAACACTCCAAACATGTAAAATATGAGCAATTTGGTGCCTGAGTTGCTGCTGCTGTGGCCACTGATGTGTGAAGACAGAGCCTCCATGCCTCACAAGCCTTGTTAATATGAGATGTAGCATCTCCAACCAATCATTTTTACCACATCAGCTATGGATTTGTAGCGAGGCCCGGGAATACTTTTTAATCCCTCTAATACTTTCTCTGCTCCTAATCCCTTTTTAATTCAACTCTCTCTGTGACTTACAAGGAGTCAAGCCTACAACGTAGGTGTGGGATTCTATCAGTTTATTTTGGTGGATAACTTTTCTCAATTCAAGACCTGTGTCAATATCTCTGGAAGAGCACAATGGAGGAAGATTTTTTAAGAGTCTAGGTGGGACGAGTTTTCTGGATTCAGGCTAAGGAGATATGCTTTTGGTCTGGAGCCATAAAGTTCAAGTTGCTGCTAAATTGCAGGGGTTCAGATACTGTATCTGACCGAATCATGACTTCCAAAGTCATTTAAACTCACATTTTTGGAGGTATCTTATCTCTATTAAAGCCAGGGTTAACCACATGCCCTGACCTTTAGTATCCAACTTGTGGCTCTTTTTGTTTAGTCTGACGGTCATCCTGGATGACTCATCAATCCATTAGCTAGCAGGACAGACCCTTCTTCAGGTCAGAGATCAGAGGAGAAGAAAAGGAAGGGAAGGAAGATCAGTTGAAAAACAAACTGTTGAAGTTGGTTGTCAGCGGACATGTGGAATCTCTTTGTGGTTGTTGATTGACTTCACAACAAAAAATGTTAACACTGATTTTAAACAGTGCTCTGACCCAAGAGTTACCTAAGGTCTTGGGCCCCCTGTGCTTGTACCCAGCAGGTTTCGTTCAGTATTCTGATATAAACATGTGTACCAAATTGCAACCCATTTAATACTTGGCGAATTATTTCAAACCTACCCCATGCTGGAGCTTGAGGAAAACAGATGGCATCCTGAAGGGCAGCAGGACCCTACAGAACCTTCAATGTATTTCCAAAGTCCTGGACAGGCCGGACCCTAACCCTAATGACCGTCATCACCATCCGTCGCTTAGCTAATGTGGCTTTCAAATAAAAAACAAGGGACTGCTTCTGTTGCAAGTCTTTTGAAGTAGAAAAAAAAGCAAATTTGTAACCAACAAACCCAAACACAAGAAATCAACATCATGATGGCGAGAATCACTCTCTTGCCACCAACCACGAGCAGCCAGTCAAGCTAACCTCACCCACCGCAGTGTGGTTATGAGGCGTACCTCTAAAGTCCTGGAATGCTCTTTAGAGGTCTGCTCTACTTTATGGTACATGCAAATCGTCGGTGCCCGCAGTTTGCTGACAAATCATGTACTTTCCTCTGAGGTGCCCCTTTTCCTCCTGGGTTTTGACTCTCAACAACAACGCTCATACCCCCCAAAACCTCCCATAAAAACTAATTTGGCCCCTCGGGAAATCAAGCCAACTTTGGATGAGGAGTGGCACCAACTCCAAGTATCCCATTGTGCTTTCTGTATATCGCATTCCTATAGCCCAGGGGTGTCCAAACTTTTTTCACTGAGGGCCACAGAGAGACAAATATACGAAAGGCTGGGCCACTCACTAGAGGTATATTGCCTCATAAGTTCAGTTATAAGTTGGAAAAATCAATTCAATGTAGGTAAATTATTCTTGATACTTGAAAATGCTGTTAGAAAAAAACAGCTTACATCACAGCTCTCCATAGGGTTTCATTAATTTCGTTAGCAGCTCATTCCTTAAAACAGAAGCTTCTGATTGATTATAATAAGAGGAAATATGAAGAGTATATTTCAAGGTTGTTATGAAAATACAGTAAGTTAATTGGGCTATTATCAACTTAGATTTGTTAGAACATGTTTTCAACTTTAATTGACTGAATTGATTTGAAAATTGGGCTTATTAAAGGTGGGGTAGGTAAGTTTGAGAAACCGGCTCGAGAGACACTTTTTGTTATATTCCATGGAATGCTCTTAACTTCCCGATAGCAATGAATATCTTAAGTGCTTTGACAAAAAATCCATAAAAAAATGTCATCTGTGGAAGCCATAGTACTGTAAAAAGCACGACCAATCATTTTAGCCGACCCGGCTAAAATAACTGGATGGCCTACCTGCCTGTCAGCCTTCCATCTGTCCACAAACTTATCTCGTGCCCTCATTGGTCATGTGCACGTTCGTGTGTGTTGGAGGAGGGGCTCTGTAAGGAAGTGGCAGATTTTTTCCGGTTGTGTATTTTCTAATTCTAGCGCACTCGAGCTGGTTTCGCCAAAATTATCTACCCCACCTTTAACTCACGAATACTGTGTAATATATTTGAACAGATATATTTAAGAAGTACAATATAAGACAAGCAGAAGTTTATTATACTTAAGTCATTATCCTTTTTTTATTTGCTGAGGGCCGATTCAAAATGGTCTGCGGGCCGCATTTGGCCCCCGGGCCGTAGTTTGGAAACCTCTGCTCTACCTCCTCGTGGTCTTTCACTCTCCCCTAACTTTGTTGTTTCTTTCTCCCTGACCCCCACCTGCCTGTCAGTGCAGATGAATGTGCAGCTGCAAAAAGGGCCTTCCACAATATGGTTATTGTGTACACTGCACTGGATATTTATATGGATGGGTGCGTGCTTCTCCATTTGCAAATTCAATAATGTAGCTTTTAGTGTCCTCAGAGGAAGATCATCCCTACTTCAGATTTCCACCTCTTTCACAGAGAGCTATCTGTCAACGAGTTAGCCCAGCAGTAGAGCCCCCTCAATATCACGCAATATTTGCTCGCCTTCAAGGATAATTTGGGAATCAATTAACCTGAAAAGAGAATGATCTGTAACGTGGTCCCATGTAATGCAATGCAATGAATCTTGGGCATATTGCATTAGCGTTGAACGAATGCAAGGGGAATCAATTAGTCTTCCATTATCATAACTGATTTACATCCATAACTTGTATCATTACAGATATGGGAGACCCACTGATGGGGGGGCAGGAGGGTGCTTACATGGCATAATAGGTTGCCAGGTGTCATGGATAACTAATAACACTTGAGAACAAGCTGTCAATCATTGACGTCTTCACCTAAAATAATGCACCTAGAACATTTATTTTTTATTTGATACCAATGTAGTTTCACTCCAATGCCTTTTTTAAAGGAAACATCATGAAAGATAACATTCAAGGTGAATTGCTAATTTTGAAACATTGATAAAACAACTACAGCATAAGGTCAATTTAAAGCGGTACTGCAGTTTCTAAATTATATCTTATCATCTACAACCATGAAGGTATACTTTCATTCTCAATTGTTGTATCCATGGTTACCCTGTGCAAGCTTTCCTTCTAATACCATTAACTTTATATTTGTACTGGAAAATAACTATTTCCCACGAAATAGGGATTTACTAGGCTATATATATAATTTTGACGATTAAAAGTTAAAAAATAAGCTTGCCTGAAGAAGACCTTGGTTAAGATGTTACAAATCAACAAAAAAAGTGTGATTCTTATGCGGGTTTTGTTCTAGTTTTGCCTTTTTGATTCATAGTATCCACTGAGATTTTGTTGATCAGTGTACGAATGCTCAAACTAAATGATGATAGGAGTGTGACAACATAGAAGTGCATTAAGCAAATTATGCAGTGGTTTGGGTGTGGATTTGGTAAATGAAAAAAAACATATTTACAAGCTTTGAATGGACAGTGAAAGGAACATTATGTGTATTCTAAGCTGTTTGTATGTTTTTAGGTAAACCTACGCCACCTATGGAGATATGTATACAAATACAAGTCTGTTTACATGTAACTGACCACTTGGATTAGCTGTCATCTGCTGCCCCCTAATGTTGAACATCAAAATAACATGCTGGGGTGCAATTTAATTTAAATGTATTACTGTTTTGTTTGTTATACATTTCCCAATTTGACTTTCATACCCACACATATCTTGAATCCTTTTTTATTTGCTTGTATTCATACAGAATAAATCAACCAAATATCAAACTTTTGAAGTGAATGATGTTGCTATAGGAAAGGCAGTGCTGGCATACAGAAATAATATCAAACAGCAGACATATGATGTTTTGACAAACACAAAACCATTTCAATTAGCACAGAATAAGCTAAAACGTGCTTTTACCCAACCTAACGTAAATGTCGCAATCCGACACAGAGATGACACTTTTTATGAGGTAGGCCAGAGAAACCCTTAATCTCATTGGTCCATTAATCCCTTCGACAGCAACACAATATTATTGTCTATATTGATTTTTTTTCATTTGAAATGACTTGGTGAGAAAAAAGCCCCCATCATGGCTACCTGAACTAAGTGACATCATCATCATTGATTATGAGCAACAGACAAGGGAACAAAAAGGTGTTAAACTCACAAAGATATAAAACAGAGAAACTTCAAATCCTCATATTTTAGAAAGCATAATCAGCCATGTTGTGTCTTGATAAACGATTATCAAAATGGCAAAGTGCATTATGGGAATGTCACAGAATGTTGTGTGTTAGAGAACTGACTCCTTCTCTTCCTGATTTTGGCTTTGGGTGGTTTAAGATGTGCTTGGTCTTACTAGCTCCAAAAATATATTGTATTGTCATTGAAATAGTTTTTAAGTATGTTAAGTGATCACATCATAACGGAAGCAGCATACTGGTGTATCAAACTGCCTTTAAGAGGCAGGAAAAAAAGAGCACTTAAATGTCTGTACCTGCATATTTTTGAAAGAGTGTGTCCAGCTCTTATTTACAATTTTTTTTTTTTAATGTACAAAGTGTAGTGTAAAATGTTCAGTATGTTATATTCTAGACATATATAAAACACACAACACATTCCAATTTCTATTTTTGAATCTATGTAGCCCCTATCCCTGTGAGTCCCGCCTCCCCTTTTGCTCGCCCTCTCTAAAACACCCCAGGAATGAGTCGGCGTGGCACAACATCAGTGTAACGCTTCCAATCCTTTCCGTACTTGCTGCTGCAGCGGTGCTCGTCGCGCACACAGCGGTGCACCAGCAGGATGGTCATGTAAACGATGTAGAAGTACGGGAGGATGTGTCCGAAGCCACAGGCGGCACAGTAAGCCAGGGAGCCCATCAGGTCCCCGGTGTAGTTGAGGTGCCGGGCCATCCCCCAGAAACCTGAGGTCATCAGTTTGCTGCGGTGGAGGCCGCCGTCACCGGAGTTGTACGAGCACTCGATGTACGTTGGCTTACTGCCCCAGATGGAGCAGGAGCCCTCGGTGCGGCGGAACAGATCCTTCTGGTGGTTGGTGGAGCGGAAAATGTAATACCCAACGAGGCCGAGCGACAGCACGGCAAGGGCATGGACGCTGGAGAGCTGCACCGGGTGGTACACCAGGTACAGACCCTGCAGAGCATTTATCACATTAATGTACACTTATTGGTGCTTTTATAGATTTGAGAGCTGAATTTGACAGCAAAACTAATGATTGGTTGAATGACAAGTATTTGATAAGGGATGGCATTAAGACATAGGATTTAAGTTCAATATAAATTAGTACAGAAGTCTTGTATTTTACTTTCAACTTGACTTTAGGGTTTCCCAATGGGTAGGCCCCCTGGTGTACCGGCTGAGTAATAACAGGTTGGCAGTAGCCTTGGCTGGAGAAAAAAACCTTCCATGCAGCAAATTCATCCAAATAGATATTATTTTTAACCATATCTTTGAAACTAATATGCACTATATGAAATAAAATGCATATTTGATTTGTGCAATTTAGAACTGTACTTTTAATGTTATTAACAACTAACTGTTATTACTGTACAGTGTGTATTGTATGGGCAACCCTTATCTTTTAGATTCAAATCGGATCAGTTCAAATCATGTCTCTTGATCCTTTACAAAGGGTGGATCCCATTAGGTTTGCTGCCAATCATTAGTCCTCATGGTGTGATGTGTTGGTGTCAGGGAAGACCCACATAACTAAAACAACGGTGTTTACACATGATGCCAATAAGGACCAGTCATTTCATATTCATGACATCATTGTTACTATGCATTTTTAACATGCATGCATGTGTTTGTTACCTGCAGTGTGTAAAGGTATGGCAGCCACACACAGTCTCCCCAACCCAGATACCATCCGAAGTGGTCGTGGCAGATATCAATAGTCTTCAGGTACCACGCCTCATTCCAGAAGAAATCCAATACATATAGGGCCTACAAAAACACAAAAAAGACACAACTTGCCTTTACTACAATGACTCAACAAGCAGTGTTTACTCAAACTGTAGCTTAAGACCCCATTTACACGGGAACGCAAACGAAACGAAATGCAACGCAAACGAACCGAATACGATATCAAAAAAGTCTTCCGTTCACACGAGACCGCTCGAAAGCGCTGGAGACGCTGTAGTACGTATGCCGAGCCTGTAAGTGGCGCTGTACTTCCGCACGAGACCGCTCGAAAGCGCTGTAGTACATATGCCGGGCCTGTAAGTAGCGCTGTACTTCCGCCACAAAATACACCAAAAGCAGCGAATAAGACCCCCGAGCATGGTTGCCTGGTTGCCCTTCTGTTTATTCTCCGTGGTGGATTTAACAACATGTAGCTCATGTAGTTCTCTATGTCCACTTGTTGCTGATGGTTGTGGTAGAGGAGCTGTAGATTTTGCACTAACATTTGTAGCATGGTCAGTAGCAGTAGCTAGGGTGGTTGTGGCGAAGTCCATAGGGACAGGGGCAAGGCACTGTTCCCTACACTGCTCCCCGGGCGCCGTACATAGTGGCAGTCCACTGCTCCTAACACTAAGATGGGTCAAATGCAGAGAAACCGTTTCGTTACATACCTGTACTACGTAATGACAATAAGTTGAATCTTCTTTTTCTTCTTCTTCATCTTCATCTTCTTCTACTGACAGTAGCTACTGCTACAGCAGTGAGCAGCAGAGGTGGGGAGAGGCGGGGCTATGGCTTCATCGTTATCAGGAAATGATCGTATAGGACGTACACACGGAGCCATTTGGCACCCCAGAGCGTTCCGTTTGCAGATCTATCCACCTTGGGACCCGTTATCGTTTGCAGGGTCCGTTTCCGCATTTCCGTTACGGCCTTGTGTGAACGAACGGGCTATACCAGGGGTGCCCAACCAGTCAATCTCCCCGCGATCGACCGGTCGATCACGGGGAGATTCCTTGTCGATCGCGAGATGTGTCTAAAAATAGAACAACAATATTCTGTTTTATCGCGTT
>NW_011342863.1:0-4695 GCF_000735185.1 Notothenia coriiceps | reverse complement strand
CTCTCTCTCTCTCTCTCTCTCTCTCTCTCTCTCTCTCTCTCTCTCTCTCTCTCTCTCTCTCTCTCTCTCGACAGATTCCCTCTTGCACACATCTACAAATGAATTAAAGGGCTTTGATTAACTTTGATTATGATTGTACTACTGAATGTGATGTGTTTTAATCAGACTTTGTGAAATAATTGGTTCAATTATGTGTACTCTGGAATTACCAGGTTAACATTGCTTTCCTACATCGACACCGGGCTCAGAGCACCTGCCTGTTTTTGTCTCCCTCTGACTCTGTTCACTTTGCCTCGCTGTTCCTTTTCTGTCCATCATTGTCGACCGTGCTGACACTTCCTTCACTTCCCTCTCCAGATAGTTGTTACATGTCCCTGACACAGATACAATAGGCTTTTTTGAGAGCAATTTAACACATACAGTCTATTATGATGAGGTACAGCCAATTTAATACGACTGTAGCTAATTATAAAATATTAGTTAAAGCAGGTGTCAAATCATTGCTTAGTTGCACTGACAATTGAACTTTTTTATGGACTGCTATTTTGATCTAAAAAACAGTGTATGTTTTTTAGTTTCTTGCATTTAAAGGCCACCTATCTTTCAAAATGCACTTTTTTATGTCTTTTATACATATGCAGCGTCAGAAAATAAAACCCTTTCTCTTTTCCTCCGTACCCAAATCTTTTAAAAACAGGGATACATCGAGCGGATACAGATTTGCTGCCGATATGACGTCAAATCGGCGGCAGACCCACATAAAGTTTCTATCAGAAACAATGCCTGACGTGTTTTGGACGTAATCTCGTCTTTGTTTACATTAGCAAGCCTCGCTAACACTCAATAAAAAAAGGAACCCACCTTGTGATAAACCTGCAAGAGAAAAAGCATTTGAGCTCCATACTGTTTCAGAAATAATCCTTGATGTGGTTTAGAACAGGATGGCGTTTTATCACAGCAACATTTAACTTTATCTCCGGTAGAATTCTGATCAGGCATTAGCTCCGCCTCCTCTTTTTTTTCTTTCAAGCTAAGGACCCAAAATCCGAGTTTCTCTAACAGGGCTGCAAAAGAGGGGTATGAGCAGTATGAGGCATGGCTACAATGGGTGACCTGTTTGGTATTTTAAGCAAAACACTTCACAGACATGTTTTCTATAGGTATGGCCCTACAATATATGTGTCCAATATAGCATAATAGGTCCACTTTAAGTAGCAGGTACTGCACAAAAAGGACAGTATAGGGGTTAGCTCTACCCTTTGTGGAAAAACAAAGATAATGGATTCATGATTTGTATCCCTTGGTTTCAAATGTTCAGTGAATATGATATATCTGGCTTTTCAGTTTAATCACAGGTCCATGTAAGAAAAACAACAGGTACATAACAGTAATTACATTGCAATTATGAGCTCAACAACGTCACCAATTGTCAAAAGTACAATGCACTCCTGCATTGAAGGCACAACAGCTCAACATCAGGAGCTTTTGGTAGGAAGTCCTAGTGTTTCAGTCAGGCCTTTCTTCACAGGGTTCCTTATCGCTGCCTGACATATGGGTGCTTTTATGCTGAGAATCATCAGAGTCACATCGTAAGATCTTTGCACACACAAAAACACTACATGGCATCATTGTAAGCCACT
Source organism: Notothenia coriiceps (assembly GCF_000735185.1). Taxonomy (NCBI): domain Eukaryota; kingdom Metazoa; phylum Chordata; class Actinopteri; order Perciformes; family Nototheniidae; genus Notothenia; species Notothenia coriiceps. The sequence goes on along the minus strand of NW_011342863.1, from coordinate 3,055 downwards.
CTAAGTCCCTGCATACTGCACTTTGTATACTTACACCTTAACTGAGCAGGGGGCTATATTAATCCCTGCGCAGTGAGATACAGGCATCACGTTCATAAAGGTTTGTTGCCATATCTTCTACCATCGCTGATATGTATCGATATCAGCCATTTAGTCATTAGTAAAAAAAGATGAACTAGAGAACTCAAAGATAACATAATTCCATGACTTGTTTGCATATCATTTTAATATATTGGCTTTTGTGACATTAAGTCTTATGTTAAAGTTTGACAATGTTGAAGGCATGTACTCTGCGGCATGTACACTGCAAGGGGAAACATTTTTTTTAATCTATATTAATTATAATAAAAGTAATAATTGTGAGAAATCCAGCATGTTGAAGACAATAATATCACAGCACTGCCTGACTACATTGCTCACATGATAAGAATGTAATACATCCCTCCCCCCTCCCCGACCTGCATGATCCAACAGGCCTACCCCTTTAACACTTATTTTTTGAAAAAAAATGTTTGTATGAAATACAATACTCCTTTCAAAAAATCTCATTATTAGGTGTTGCAAAAAAAAGATAAAAAAAGGCATCACTTGGGAAAAGACATATTGCATCCATTCAGCGAACCCTTTGTGACACAATCCACACCTGAGCTGTGGATCAAGTGCTTTCCTGTTTTCATCAGCACCATGTTAGCTCTTACCTTGCACCATGGCTGTCGCTAGGTAACTTGTCCAGTGCCTGCTGATCTTTAGAAAGCCTTATAATAACTTGTCCATGTGGTTGAGGTCATTGCCATCTGAGTTGATGATCAAAGTAAAGGGGCATAATAGACATTAACGTGGTTCCTATAATAATAGCATATTCATGTTATTTTTGAAAGAACATAAAGCGAGTACAAAGCAAGGGGACCAAAAGAGTTTTGGCGTGACTCATTCAAGTACACTAAAGCAAAAAAAACCTACATCTGATGATATTTAATTAGGTAAAAGAGGGATGAAGGAAATAGAGGTATGCCTTCTTTGTTGCACTTCCTGAGGTTTCTTCCTATTTTTGTGTATGCTATACAGACATATGTGATTTGTGATAAAACCAGTGGCGAGCCGTGACTTTTATACCTAGGCCCTCTGACCCCCACCCCTTCCCTCGAAAAAAAGAAAAAAAAGAAGAGTTATTACGCCACAGCGTATACTTCAGCGGAATATCAAAACAATGGCCCGGGGTGCAAAACGCATCAATGACACACAAAACAACACCATTTATCTAAACACCTATCATGACAGGGCACCCACAGCTAAGTACCAATTACAAATGAATGAAGTCGGCACGGCGGCACACATTGAAAATGACTTAGGCCTACCTTTGATGATCAAATCACTTAAACACAAAGTCCATCCTCCTGTCCTTTTGGATGAAGCACTTGATCTATCGATTAGATTTATGATTCGAAAATAATAAAAGTAGGGTAGACATGTGGATATTATCCGGCTGAACAAAACGTGCATTTATCTAACAGGTTCGTTTTCCACAGACCTTATTTCCAGCTATTTTCCAAAATCCTATGGAGAAATCCCATTGCTTTTTTGTCGAGGGAACCCGAGCGCAGCTTACTTCCGGGTTTTAGGACGCGTCACTGCACCACTTGCATAGACTTCACAGCGGGCGGAACTTGTAATAAAATCCGCGAAAATAAAGCCCACCCATTTAGAGGGAAGATATGATTGGTCAATTGTGCTGTCATTTGAAATTACTCTCTCGTTCAGTTACTATAGCGGGCCCTCTGTGAATGTACAGAGAGGGACCAACAACATTACATGTTACTTGTTAGACGCTTTTATCCAAAACGACTTACATACTCAATACTGTGGACAATCCCCACAGGAGCAATTTGGGGTGAAGTGTCCCAGGGACACAACGACATGCTGACTGCAGTGGGGTTTGAACCTGTGACCCCCTAATACCAACACCAAGGCTCTATCCACTGCGCCATACGCCTCCCTAACAAGCTCTCCCGTCTTCACAATAACTCGCAGACACGGCATTTAACCCTTCACATTCCAACAGAAACTTAACAGGCAGATTCGAAGGATTTATTTCTTTGGAAATGTTATTTTAAATACAACTAAATCTAGTTATTTTGGTAAAACTAATGAAAAAAAAATATATATATATTTTTTTTTTATGTTTTCAAATATATATTTTTAGAATATTTTAGGCCCTCAGAGAGGGCCTAGAGGGCCCTGACGGCTCGCCACTGCGTAATACTTATATCAATATAATATTGGGATTTGTCTGAGTGAACATCGACAAGAACAATGTTGAATCAATTATAATGAGGAAGATTATGTTTTCGTCAAGATTTATTGAGATTATTAGACAAATCAATTGTGGATTATTGCAAACTAAGATACTTACTTTTTTTCTTTTTATTAAGACTTGGCATAATGGATGATCATGCACCCCACTACGTTATCCCTGTATCTATTTCTCCTTTGATTGTGTGACCTCGTTGTTCACTTCATTAAGTTGAAACCCAGGAATTGGACACCCCTCATCCCAAACACACATACTCACACGGTCTGCATACTCACAAATGCACACACTGCACAAGCGCTTCTTATTTATCAGGTGTGGCTGGTGGCAGCTTCTCGTTGGCCTTGGATTTACAACCCAAAAAAGCCCTGCATGTGCATGCGTGTGTGTGATTGAGAGTGTGTTTGTGTCCTGCTCTGACAGTCTAGAGAGGAAAGAGGTAGTGAAAAGAGGGAGTGAGAAGTAGATGAATAACCGTTTTAGAAGATTCCTCCTTTGCAGCCAGTGTGCAAGACTGAAAGAGTGAAGAAATGAGAGAGAGAGAGAAAGACACAGGGTGGGTTTCAGAGCAGGCGGTACAATACTTAGATTCAGTCCATCTCACTCAAAGTGGCTGCACACCACAGTCCATCACTGCTTTATTAGAGATTACACACAAACAACCTATGAGCGCACACACACACACACACACACACACACACACACACACACACACACACACACACACACACACACACACACACACAC
>NW_011342862.1:0-3904 GCF_000735185.1 Notothenia coriiceps | reverse complement strand
CACACACACACACACACACACACACACACACACACACACACACACACACACACACACACACACACACACACACACACACACACACACACACACACACACAGCTCAGCCCACATACCAAAGAGGCTGAGCTGTAGCTGTCAGTGTTAAGGGTATGACTGTCAATCATTCCCTCTGGGAAATACAGGAAGAAGGGGGGTGGTCGGCTAGACAGGATGAGAGAAGGAAGGTAAGAAAGAGGGACAGACAGCAGTGTGAGAGAGAGAAAGAGAGAGAGAGAGTGACAAAATGCATGTGTGTGTGCACCTCTTTGTAATCGCAATGCAGCGTCCTAAAGCCAGTTTGACCCCAGGGCGACCCGCCGTTTAAAGCCCCTATGCCTGACCCCAGTGGCTTGACCGGGCTCAGAGACGACACTGACCTATGAATCATGGGTATTATAGTCTTGAGTCATTGTCTATAGAGCTACTAGAGCCAATCCCTGTCGACCTCTCGCCCTCTCGCCCTATACCACTCCACTCCCCATGTCGGTCACAGGGAAGTGAATGGGCTAAAAAGCGAAACTCTGCCCTAGAGGTCTAAGGCTGTAGCCTACATGTGACTCCATACACTCCTCTAGTGTGTGTTTGTCCTTTTGCCCTTGGCACCGACTGAATAAATACATCTGAATAAGGGATGCTTTTCAAGGCTGTTGAAACCAGAAACTTTTGCAAATATATTTCCTTAATATTTTCCGTAGGGCTGCAGATAAGAGGACACCTGAGAAAAATGCTTGCTTGTTCTCATTTTGTTATTCCGCATCCTGCTTACACTTGTTTATTCCACTCAGAGTTACATTAACTAAACTGCTGAGAAAGGGCGGGAGGTCAATTTAGATGTTGCTATAAGACATGCATATAATCCCTTTCTTGCTCATGTTTCTTTTTTCACATGCAAACGACACACAAACGCAGCACAGTTCCAATAGGCATCAGCATGCGGACAGCTCCTTTGGCATCCCTAAACAGCAGGAAGTGAGATCATAATGAGAGCCAGGTCAATATGCTCATTAACCCCTGCAGTGTATCTGGATTATAGGAACATCAATAGGCCTGAGTGGGTCTCTGTTGCAACCATCACAATGTCTATCAGACCACAGAGACTCACAGCAGTGTGTCAGACTGACAGAGAAACACGACTTGATGCTGTCATTTTCACATCTCTCAGTGGAAAAACAAAACAGATGAACCAGGAACGAATGCAATTATTCTGCATTGTTGGGGAGATAGCATTAGGAATATTTATTTGGGATTTTCTGAACAGACCGACTAATTTCTTTGAGTTTGGCAAGGCATGGCAAGGCGTAGCACGATGGACAGGCTGTTAGCTAAAAGCAGAGGCAAGCATTTCCGTTAGTGTTTGTAATTTGTATGAATGAAGTTGCTTTTCTAAATACAAACAACATATTTGTAGATCAAACAAACAACCTTTGTATTCACTGACAAATAACTTGTTTACCAAGCTAACACCAAGGCAAATCCAGGTTACAGCGCCATAGATTTAAGACTGCCCTCTGTAACTAATCCTAGAAAATGTTCGTAGTAATCCTTAATCAATCTATGAATATAGCCTCACTGCATACTCTTGTTTCTTTTACATTATAATGTTTGTGTTTAATTCATGTATTACCTCTGGTCAGATTTTGCATCTGCGAGTAACAATATTATTTACATACTGTTGGGATTACCAGACCGTTATTTACTGACACGGAAATATGTGGCATCTCGTCAAAGGCCAACCAGTCACTATTTGAGGTCACTCACTCCTTACTTTAAGAATACCTATAAAAAGCTTTTGCAAAGTTAGCGCAGCAAGCATGTGAAATCTTCGGTTTGCATTAGTGGTACCTAGCATTAGAGAACCCTAAAGTTGTGTCGTACCCTCAACCTACTCTCAAGCTCAGCCTCGGCCCAGAGCCTGCGGTGCCACGCCCTTACCTTGCCAGAGTCAGGGCTCACATAGAGGTCAGAGCTGGATTGGATTGGACATGGTCTGTCAAACAGGCGGTCCAATACCTCGATCTGCTGCGGCGAGAACAGCTCCCCTCTCATCTGCTTTCTGAGGAAGTCCCGCCCACTGTGGCCATGCCCGTTGGCCAGCGGCGACTCCTGTAATCCTACATGAGAAAGACAGGAGAAAGGAGTGTGGTTAGAGAGGTTGTACATGGAGGATATTTAATGGAGGAATATGAGGCTTAAAAGAGAAATAGAGGAGGTTTAAAAAGGGTTTGAGTCTAATGTGAATTGCAGAGGGAGAAACCAGTCTCAGGCAATGATGGAGAAATGAAGGGAGGTGTGTGTTTATAAAATAATTTATTGAGGCAGATGTGGAGAGAGAAGTTGGAGCAAAGTATGGACTCATATGAACCCCACTGAGCTGATTTCGGACTGAGTGACTTCATAGATTGTGGAGACTCAGAGAAAATGCTATACAAATGCAATCCAATTCTCTCATTCTTGATCTCTCAAAGTACACTCTCATATATAACACACCTCTCCATTCCTCTTGTCGTATCACTCATACACACACAGACACACAAATATATATTGCTGGGGTATCAGTATTAGACCGTGAGCTCTCGTATCCTGCAGTTATTGCAAGGCTGAGGGACTGAACGAGACAATTATAAGAACTCTGAAGAGTCGCGGCCCACAAATGATTAGAAAAGAGAGAACCAGAGAGAAAGATAAAGAGAAAAAGGGGATGAGGGTGAAAATCCCTCTCCGTAGAGCCAATTCATTGCTTCAAACCGCTCCTGAGAGCCTATTTTAGTCCTGGGGTCACTGTGCGTTTTTTGTGTGGGAGTGTGTGTTTGGTGTGTGGCGTGTGTTTATGTCAGTGTGTGAGTGTGTGTCCGGTGGCAGAGACACTGATATGACAGATAGTTGGAGAGGGGGAAGGAGCTGCAATTTTTTTTTCCATTTGGACAGGGAATACAGATCCATTTGTGCAAGACTCTGATCCTAAAGAAAAACAAAGACTGATGTAAAAAAAAAAAAAAAAGTGGACAAACTAGAACAAGGGCTTCATGGAATTGGACCACATTCAACATTACATGATAATTACACTTCATTACAAGTTGGCTCTTATTATCCATTACCATCCCTTATTTCCAAACCACAGCCAAGAGTACTCAACACAATTTATTTTAATTTTTAAAAGGATCATAACCAAAGCAGAACCAGGGATACTCTTATTTCTTTAGCTCCCTCATTTGTTAGCAGATTATTTCATTTGACATTTCTAGTGGCATTTATTAATGCTGACTCGAGAGCCATCATGTGAGGCAGTACACCTGCCCAGATCCCGAAGAAAACCTCTAGGATTCAAAGCCAATATAAGATAGTGGCCACACGGTTGAATTACAACTCTGGGTCTGTCATGGGAAGCCATTTATACTTGATAAATTAATCAAATAATGATCAATAATTCCCAGCTGTATAATACTACAACTTTTTGCAAACTCTTTTATTTTCCGAGTATAGGTGATAATGTCATTGGCCCAAGGAGTGTTTTTCAGTTCGCCGCAAAGACTTCTAGTGAACCTGGAATCAGGAGACAGTATCTGTCTGCAAAAACACCTCACACTCACAGAGTGCTGCATAACTCACAAAACCTCGCCATACCTCTTCAGTACACAAAACCTCTTTCACCCACTCTCTTACAAACACTGCTTGATCATAATCTCTCTTTCTCGTCTATAGTCATGCACACACACACACACACACACACACACACACACACACACACACACACACACACACACACACACACACACACACACACACACACACACACACACACACACACACGACACACACTACACACACACTACACACTACGACACACACACACGACACGTACACAC
>NW_011342861.1:9937-22146 GCF_000735185.1 Notothenia coriiceps | reverse complement strand
CGGGACCCGGCAGCTACTGTCTAAACTAAATACTGCCGTGATGAAACGCCATATCATGGATTATCAAGGATTATGTCTGAAACAGTATGGAGCTCAAAGGCTTTCTCTCTTGCCGGTTATACCACAAGGTGAGTTCCTTTTTACTTCCTGCTTCTTCACACACATGCTCTCCAGTACAGGTTAGCTCTGAGTGTTAGCCATGCTAATGTAAACACCGACCATATTACGTCCAAAACAGTCGGGCATTGTTTCTGATAGCAACGTTTCTGATAGGGCCGTGGGTCCACATTTCAGATATTACGTCATATCGGACACAAATCTGGATCAGCTCCGTTGTTACCCCGTTTTTAGAGATTTGGGTACGGAGGAAAAGAGAGAGGGTTTTATTTTCTGACGCTGCGTGAGTTCCCCGACACACCGGACACACACTTATGTATAAAAGACATCAGAAAGTGCATTTTGCATGATAGGTCCCCTTTAGAGCACTAAACTCCAGCATGCACTGACACAATATATGTATATATTTTTTGTATTATTATTTATTTTACTTAAACCGATATATTCCTGAACTTTAACTCTATCTGCAAATTGAAGTATGAATGCTTGTTGTTGTTGTTATGTTGTCTTCTCCTGAATGTTGAATGTTGAATGTTGGTTTTTTGTATTTTTGATGGCACCTTGAAAAAAGGAGTAGCTCTACTCATCTCATTGTACCTCTATAATGACAATACAGGTTTCTATTCTATATACTAATATATATATTATATTTGTATTTACGTTTTGCACGTTGTTGGCATATACAGTATGTTTTGTGTTATGCTGTTGTGCCACATGTATTGTTGACATTTATGTTTAGTGTTTCTTTTAGTTTTGTTCTGTTATAACGTCTTGTGCTAAATGCTTTGGCAATACTATGTTTAAAATGTGGTCATGCCAATAAAACCCCTTTGTATTGAATTGTATTGTATTTTATTGAGAAGGTGCAGATGGCTGTCTTACGTCTTCAGACCGGGAAAGTTGAGGGGTACCCTCCTGACACCGTGCAGATGGAGGGTGGAGATCTTCTTGTAGTCGGACAGCTGGCCTCCTCCGCTCCAGCTCAGAGACACAGAAGTCTCAAAGAACCGGCACCAGCTCGGCTCAAAAGTGCTCTTATACCCCGACTTATCAGAGACTGTCAGCTCCCACGTGATGCGCATGTTCCTGAAATAACATAATGCAGGTTTACAGCAGAAATATATGACAGATGTTAGGCTAAAAAAGCTTTGTTTGTATGCAGTGGGGGAAGTGTCTAGGCTCAGTAGCCTTGTTGACCCTTCTGTCTGCTATTCTGTCTCTATTGCTTTTCAAAAAGAACAGACAATATCTTCTTAAGAACTGCAGTTAGTGACATTGTGGGCTCCATGGTCACTTCAACAGCTGGACAGAGTAGCAGCGGTGGGCGGGGCTTAGCTTTTTTCAAGGATGCAGGATTTTTTCAAGGAAGCAGGATTTTTTCAAGGATGCAGGATTTCATAGGTCACAGGCTCCTCCAACAGTTCAACACATGATCTTAAAGTCAATAATGAATACCTTCCAGGGTTTCCCACACATAGACTATACTTGGGCGGGCCGCTCAGGTATATTAACGGCCGCCCAAGTATATTTCGCGACCCATTTAAGTTTTAGTTTTTTTATAATCTTTTTTTTAAATAATTTTTTATTCGTCCGTGACCACGACGCCATCTGCAATCGATTAACTTGTGGACAATGATCCATCGCTCCCTTGCTCTGATCTCGCCTCCTTCTGGCCTGTTAAGTGGTCTGCCTCACACAGGGTGACTGGCTGTCCACATGATGTGACCTGCCGACATGGCCACTGTCATACAGATCATAAATCAAAGCCCTTGATTGGTCTCTGTGTGTCATTAAAGCTCGGGATAACCTCAGCTCAGGTGAGGTAAAGGACTCTGAGTGTTTAGATAGTTAACTTAGTCTAAGTTCTCAGTGGGTCTCAAACAGTATGGTCACCATTTATGTAAACACATATTTCCATTTGAGAGGGTAGTGATTGGTCTAATGGATAGTGAGGTGGGCTGAAGATCAGAAGGCTGTGAGTTTAAATCCCGCCAGGAACACCACCACTAGTGTGCCCTTGAGTAAGGCACTTAGTCCTTAGTTACTCCAGGGAGAATGTCCCTGTAATCGGTCATTATAAATCGCTTTGGATTTTTTTTCATATTGGAAATGGTATGTTATTGGTTATGGCCATGATTTTATGATTATTGAAATCGTATACAGTTCTGTTTAATATAGGTGTTTCCATAGATCTAGTCTCTTTATTTTCCCCTCAAAATGCACCAGATTGATGCATTTAACTCCAAAATAAAATAAAAAATGGATAAGTTCCTAAATAATTTATAAATACATTTTATTTTTTAAATAGTAACCCATTTCCATATGTTTATGTGTGGGTAGTAGTCAATAAATAAACATGTTGTTAAAATTCACGCGTTTTTTTTCTCATACTGATATTCTGAACAATCTGTGCTGTTGTATTTGCTGTAAAGCGTCTCTACTGTAGGCTATTTTTATTATATGTACAGCACTTTGGCTCGACCAAAAATCGTTTATAAATGTGCTATATAAATAAAACTTGATTTAATTTGATTTGATACCAAACATGTGTTTAAAGTCAACACAATGCAAATAATCAGGCTGTGTTGACCCTTGTTCTTTGAAATCATGAAAACTAGGCTATAACTTTTCCTTTAACAGCAGTATGACTCCAGTTAAGCTGCTATCGTAATGAAATAAAATGCAATAGATTAAATGGAACCGCTGCTGTTGTGATAAATCTCTTGATCCAATTGTGTCATAACTGTGATTCAGGGCTGCCCCCCCACTGTGATGCAGCCCCTGTCTCGCTGAGGCTCCTTCCAGTATCACAACAGTGGAGCTAAAAACAGAAATGACCCAGGGGATTTCACTCTGCGTGTATGATGTCTTGTGAAATGATTATTACTCAGGTAAATCGCAGTGTGTATAACACCTCCAGGGAATACTCATAGTTAGTGTGTGTGCATGACGGTTATGTGGATGAGGAGTTGGGGGCCCTAAGTAATTTATTTCAACAATTCAGACAGCCTCTGCAAGGAACACAATTATGTCTCCTTGCCCTCTGTAGCACAGCGGCTGCCACTGAGCTCAGAATTGAGTGCTGCACGGTCTCTAATCAAAGGTTATAAGAACACAGCAGAAAGCGATGAGGGAGCTTCTCCTCTGAGTTCCCCTGAGAAAGACATCTCGCTCAGACAGAGACCTCCCTGCTCACCTTTAATAAGAAAGTGTCATTAACTGGGATATGAAAAACAAAGAGTGGTTTGTTTTTCGTGGCCGGCGGCTTGACCCGTCTTCTGGTTTCTACCCTTGAACTTTCCTGACAGCGAGGGTGGATCTCCAAAGGTTTACTGTTTGCTAACCAGCAGCAGCTCCATGATACAGAGCTGGTGGAAAACATACCAAACAGAATATGCCATAAGGGGTGGAAGTATATTCATGTACCTCGTCACATTAGGGATTAAGAAGGCTGGCAATAAGAATAGCATCAACTCAAATGTTTTGTTTGGGCTATGTGTGTGATGTTTTATTATATCTGAGTATGTACTTGTATACTGTCTATTGTCATGATTATGTTGTTGTATGTATTTCATTTTGGTCTATTCCTTATTTTATTGATTTTTCATTTTTTTATGTTTATTTTATTTTACATTTTATTTTTGTATCTGTCTGTTGTATGTTTGTCTATTCATAGGGGAATACCACCTAGAGGGGGAGTGGGGTGGGGTTTCGGGGGTTTGCAACTTTTTGTCATAAATGTTGGACATACTGTATTTGTGAAAAACTGAAAAATAAAGTTATATATATTAAAAAAAACAAGTATATTCATGTAACAATAGAGATCTAGATGTTTATCTATGTAAGTTTAGCATGAATAAATGTTCCCTTTTGTCTTAAGTTTTCCACTGCATTTACATTACTGCAATTAGTTGATAGGACTTTTTCAAATATATAAACTCCATAATCCTAAACACTCTTTACTGTGGTTTAAAGTTATCATTTGCTGCTTTATTCGTGCACTTGAGTAGATCATCACCCTTATGTACTCGATACAGAATCCCTTTGTATCAGGAATTGTTTTGAAAGGAGAATCGATTTTGAGTCAAATCGTGACACAAAGTATCAGGATATACAGAAAGATACACACCCTACATGGCACACAACAAACCCCCTTCTAGCTGCAATTAAGTAAACTTTAAAATATAAAACTGGTTGACTCGAGGAGAAATAATGAGACCCGCGTAGCTAAGGGATTCAAATGCTTGAGAATACATGGTTAGCACTCAATTAGCTTAACTCACAAACACTTGGCCGGCTAGTCAATTGTCTGCTAAGGAAAATCAAGGGCTTGGTTCATTAAACAAATCCAACACCTCAGGAAAAGCAGTTTCTTTCTCCTCTTAGCTGAGGACCTGTTTTGTTCGGCTGGGCATTCCAGTGTCAAAGTTGTGGATTCCAAGATTACTTCTCAACGTCTTCAGTTCATATTTGATTAAAGAGTTTAAGTGCTGGTGCTTCCAGAAGTTCTCATGTTCTGCTTTGTGGATCTTTTCCCACAGAACACTGCACCGATGGAGGAAGGTGAGAGGTTGCAGTGAGTGAAAACCACTGAATGGTATTTGTTACATCTGATGTGTTAGAATGTCAGACATGTGGCAACCTAACACATCAACATAATCCTCTGTCTTGTCATTGAATGCATGTCCTTCTGTTACGTGTGTGTTGGTTTAGACAGCAATACTTGACCCCACTCTTAGTTAGGAGATGTCACGTACTAGTTTTCCATTTAAAAATACATGTAATCCAGTTTCTACGTATCGTTCCCTGCTGGTAATGTATGTGTTAAACCTAAAAAGGTGAAGTCTTGAGGTGAGTCCCTGTGGTGAAGGCTGCTGTCTCTTTACAAAAAACATCTCAATATAACCAAATAACATCCGTCTAAATCTTGTTGACTATATATTTAGACTAAACAAAATATTATACAAATGATTAGGAGACTAATGTAATAATCTGTCAATGGATCCTTTCACTCGACTGGTAGATTTTTCAATTGATTCAAGAAAATAAGACTGAAAAGCCTTGACAAGAGAAGGATCCATCTGCAGTTTAGGGCTCCGACGTGCCATGACTCTGCGTTACATTCCTTAAATACTTGTGTATTTTAAGTTCAGTGTGTATTGCTGGTACTTACTTATCATTGGTGAGCTGATAGAAGAGCTTGTTGACATGGTTGAGTGTGTAAAGAGCAGAGACATCCAGGTAGGACAGAATCTTCAACAGGATCTCCAATGGCAGCCTGCAGATAAAGACATGAAGAGGGTGATAAAGATGAGAAGAGACATCACTGATTTATCTCTTTAGCGTAGGTGTCTATTGGCAAGCTACATATCAATCTTTTTTTATACGCTTCTGACAACAAAAAGAGAGTTGCTGCATAGCCTACTGTAAAAAGTAGAACATTGGCTTCCAAAATGTAGTGGAGTTGAAGTATAAGGTAGCATAAAATGGAAATAGTTTGGTAAATTACAGGTTCCTTAAAAAGTACAGTACGTAAGTAAATTTACTTCAAGATATGACAACACTGATTACAGCCTACATTCACCTGTATTGATTTCGCTTGATAAGTAATTTACAAATGTTTTAATGGCGGAAGTGTTGCATATGACACAGGTATTACCTTTCCAGAAAGATTAACGGTGATTTGTGAGCTCTTTTGAACGTCCTCACTGCTTCAGGTGCGGTAGCAATTTTAATTTATTTATGTATTTTTTAATTTAATCGGAAGTTGAAGCCATTACACCGTTTATTTTACCACGCTTTTTAAGTATAACGTCATAAAATACAATGGAAACCAGTCACTACGTTTTCATCCACTATTAAGTGAACAAATATCGCTATTTGGGCACTTTTTGGTCGAACAATAACCGTGTTTAAGTGAATTTCCTAAACTCAGCATCCATTCGCCAGTCAAGACGTCCAGTCAAGTTCCGTCCGCGTGCAGATTAAAAATGATTTCCGGTGGAGAGTGGCAAATAGTCACCTTCAAAATAAAAGCTTTTGTGAAGGACTCATTGCATATTTTAAAAAATAAAACCGTGGCACACTAGAGTTGGTGCAATTGTTGAAGGTGACTTTGATAATGAGAATGTGGACCAGAATAGGATTTTAATCATGTGTATAGCTACATAAGCAAATAACCAGGTCCACATTATATCCATCTTTTTCATCTATACTTTAGGCTTACAATTGCCCTAAATTCCTTTATCTTTCTCCCCTTCACTTTCTTCTCCGTTCAAAGCCTATGATATGTGTATACAGTACAGTATATAGTGCTGACAATAACCCTCTATTCCTGTGTCATTTATCATTTAAGAAAAAGCTATTTAAATGTCACACAAACCCTAAAGTTCACCATCATTGATCAGGGTTTTCAGAAAGACAAAGCTTGGACAAAAGAGCCCCCTTAACTCATGTTGTCCCCAAATAAAAAGTATTTTGGTCTGTACAATTTGATTCCACACACACACACAAAGTAAAAGTACCTTGTTAGCAACAGAACTCCTCTTCAGGTGTTAGCCCGGCTCCAGCAGGAGACTAACAGGTAAGTCTGATGTTAGTTATCTCCTCACACATGCTAAGATAGGTGAGATTTAACCGATATAAGTCAAGAGAGACACAACGAAATTCACTATGGGGGGGTTTCGTCTTTCAGAGCTGTTCAGAAATGAACTTGCTTGAGCGTTTGACCTCATTTCAGATTTGAAGCTGCAGAATCATTTATAGCTGCACACTAGCAGATGGACAGGCAGGCAGATGGACGGACAGATATTTGTCATAAAGTGGGTATTTTAAACTGTGTGAAGCATATGGTGGAGTGGGCACAAACGGTTGGCCTCCTCTGAATGGCAGCATCATATGTATACAGAAGCATAAAAGCCAATTGGACTAACCTAAACTTAACTACCCAGACATTTTAATGCTAACTTTTGGTGAATTTGGGAGAAATCTGCAGACACATAGCCTATAGAGAAAGTTAGTCAAATAAACTGCTAAATGTGGAATTTAGATATTTTCTTTCCACTGGTCTGAAAGGAGACATGATGGAGAGCAATATAGAACAAAATCTCAAAATTGACCAGTGAATGAAGAACATTTTTTTCCCTGTAGTGTCTCATAAAGCAAAAACAAATCCAAGACATGAGAGGAATTATGATGTGTGACTTATGTACAGAAAATAAAACCCTGCTGATGCTGATTCTATTCTTTGCAAAAGCAGATGGCTTGCTTTGAGAGCCATCACATAATCGACCTCCCCGTTCCTGGAAGCCAGTAGGCTCTGCTAGCTGTCAGGGAAAATCACCATAACGTCAGTCTTGCCGATCAGACAGCCTGATGGAAGTGAAGGCAGCCTCTAGTACAGCACTGCCATGTAGGCCACATCCCTCCCCTTGCATGTCCCCTGTACTTGACATTTGATGTTTTCTGTAGCTGTGTGTCCTTCTGAAGGCCTGGGGTCAGTTGTGGCTCTTGGATACCTGATGTCACTCTTCCGCATGGTTTGGCAGCCAGCACTGACAGTGCAATGTTTGTCAAACGCGGCTGAGAAAAGGGGGGAACAATCACCACGTTTAAGTCTAAAATAACGTTTTCTCTGTGCTCTGCAAGTCCTGGATCGTAATCAAAGAACGCTGTATTTATGGAAGCCTCAAATTCTGTATTTGTGTGTCGAGGCTTTTAAAGTGTATTCACAGTGACATCAGAAGGAAAAATATTTGTCCTCCCCGCCTATCCACTCTGCTCGCATGCATTCAAAATGCAGCTTTGAAGAAATATGTTGAAGGAGACTTTTCCTCCCAGTATTTACTGAAGTCTAAGACTAAAAGGTGCCTTCTCATGAAGATGTGAGTACCATGCATAATGTGGCCGGTTAGCACATCTTTACGTAGGAAAATGACAGCTCATTAAAGGTCTAAAGTGAAGGTTCACCACCTGTGAAGCCCTCTCTCAGACTCTTCAGAGGTGTGGGCTGTGATAGGGACCCTCTACACGGCTCTTCAAAGGATGATGACATGTCAGGGATTGAAAAGAAAGGCCAAGGGTTGTGCAGAGAGGTGCGGGACATTTTCTGTGAAGTGCAGGGCATTTTCTCAAGTATCACCATGCTTTCATCTCGCTTATGGGGTGTTTGTTAGATGTGATGTGCATGTGGATTGAAAAGCAAACATTGCAGCAGACATCAGAAGGATGTTATTTTATTTAATGCTTTGATTTATCCTGATTATCACTCTGCAGGAGTTACATCCGCCACTGGATGGCGCACAAGGATCTTTATTGGGCGCTTGTTTAAGTCTGAAATTAGTAACATATAGGCCACCATGCATGCTGAATGTGCCGTGCAACAGCTGCGTTAAACGCTGCAACCCCCTTCATTTCAGATTAATCAGGGAGTGACATGAGAAACTCACAGCATATAACAGACATATGAGAGCCAGTGATCTCTGAAGTCCCCAGGGGCCCCGAGCTCAAATACATCGAACTGATTAATATGTAAACAAAACCATAAGTCCACGCATGTGCTCTTAATCGAAGGATCCTAGTGGGGAGTCCTGTTGCAGTGGCTACACACAAAGAATGGGCGTGAGTTGTCCCTCGAAAGGGAGCCCAGAGACCCTTGCTGTTTTAGCACCAGCGATCTGAGTGCTCACTTCACAGTCTGCGAGAGGCAGCGC
Source organism: Notothenia coriiceps (assembly GCF_000735185.1). NCBI lineage: Eukaryota > Metazoa > Chordata > Actinopteri > Perciformes > Nototheniidae > Notothenia > Notothenia coriiceps. The sequence goes on along the minus strand of NW_011342861.1, from coordinate 13,318 downwards.
GCATTACAGCGGGATGGATGGCACAGGTAGGTCGTGATTTACCTTTTCTCCACAGAAATGCCTGCAAAGTGCTTGTTTCACCATAAAGCGCGAGGGGAAAGGGATGGCTTTAACAGTATTTTCCTTGGACATGGTGACCAAGTGTCGTCTTTAGTTACATTTAGCAGAATTAGTTGATTTGATAACTACGGGAGAAATAAAAGATGGGCATTTTTAGATATGTTATTTCATGGCAGCGACTGCCTTTCATTTTACGCACGATTGCCGTTTTTACGCAGATAGAAAATACTCAAGTTTGAAGTCTAAACTGTGTGAAATTGTTTTCCCACTGCTGTCTGATACGAGCATTCTGATTTTGTGTCTTAAATCATCAGGATTTACAACAACAGTTGTCTGAATACTCTCCCCAAATCAACTAAGACGCCCAGGAGGGAGGGGAGTCACAGCCGGAACGCGTCTGTGTGTCAGAGGCTGTTTGAGAGAGTGAGGCAGCATCACAGCTAGAGGAAGAGAGAGAGAGAGGAAGAGAAATCTGGACCAGGTGATCGAGTACTAACAAACCTCCAAGGGGCTGCCGGGTTGTATCAGTGTGCACGGGATCAGCGGACCGACCATGGTGCCCGCACGCTGCCCGGGACCCTGTGCCTCCCTGGCACTGGTCCTCCTCTTGGGATGCGGCGTGGTTTTATGCGGCCAGAACGACACGGAGCCCATCGTGCTGGAAGGGAAGTGTCTCGTGGTGTGCGACTCAAACCCCTCTTCGGACGGGGTCACTTCCTCACTTGGCATATCAGTCCGCTCTGCTGGCGCAAAGGTGGCTTTCTCCGCCGTGCGTGGAACCAACCACGAGCCATCAGATATGAGCAACACGTCTATGACCATCTACTTTGACCAGGTCAGATATTCCTTGAATTAAAGACTAGCATAATTCCGGCAAAAGTCGAAAAATAAATCAGATATGTTAGCTCCATTGCATCTTTATTTATTTATCTCTAGCATGTATTTGCCGTGGGCGATAAGGACGAGTTAAAGGTTATGTTTCACTGCTCTCGCTCTGTATGATCTGAGCCCTGAGTATCTCTAACCTTAAGAACATAATCCTGTTTTCCTTTGAAAATGATTCATTGGATGCTGTGCGTAATTGGCGCGATCCAGAGACGCGCTGTCAAAGGGAATGGTAATCCATGCAGGATCATTGATCACAGGCGAGGCCTCGGCCGCATTGACAGGTGCTTTGTGTTGCTTTTTCTCGGATGTTCCACTTAGTTGTCACGGCTCAGGTCTTTGGACAGCGGCCTGTTATACGCATCAAATTTGGAACCATCCCAAAGTGCAGCCTTAAGACATTTGGAACGCCAGAAACTGAATGCCTCTCTGTAAAGCCACAAAAAATGATTGCTACAAATCCAGCTGTTGTGTTAAATGAAGCATGCAGATGGTTACATAAATAAATATCTCATGTCATGTCCCTCTTGGTCACAGGTTTTAGTGAACATCGGCAACCATTTCGATCTCAAAGCAAGTGTGTTCCTGGCTCCGAGGAGGGGGATATATAGTTTCAGCTTTCACGTAGTGAAGGTGTACAACAGACAAACCATACAGGTGAGCACTAATGAAACAAATAGTCTGCGTTTAGCCTGCCTCTGATAGATCCTGAGACTAAAGTGTCCCTCTCCTGCAGGTGAACCTGCTGCAGAATGATTATCCGGTGATATCAGCCTTCGCCGGGGACCAGGACGTGACGAGAGAGGCGGCCAGTAACGGAGTACTGCTGATGGTGGAGCGCGAGGACCGTGTCTCTCTAAAGCTGGAGCGAGGCACCTTAATGGGCGGATGGAAATACTCCACCTTCTCAGGCTTTCTAGTCTTTCCTCTATAATCTAATCGGCGATTATCCACGTCGCACGGGACTCTGCCTAGGTTGAGGAAACAAAAAGAAAAAACGAAAAAAAAACAACATGCCATTTATTTTCAACTTAAATAACTGTCAGCCAAGGAAGCCGACGAATATCTGTATACCTACACTCGTCCACTATCTAGTCAAATATGAACGTTTCCTTGGAATTTCATATATTCAAATCCATCCGTCAACTTCTACGCGATCTGGATGATTTAACGTGATGATCGGCCACTGCTTGTCCGGAATGTGGATTTTTTTTTTCTTGCTTGGGAAAACAACACTTTGCCAACAGACAAACGGGTGGGCAAAACGGACAAGGGAGAAGATGGAGAGTGGACAGGCCGACTGTGTTATGCTCTATTTTATGTTTGTATAGCCTTAAAGAATATATGGTTTCCGTCCCAGTGCAGTATATGGAATTATGGACAACAAGAGAAGAAGTGCTTTCACGCCCAAGGCATTTTTTTTGCACGAATGGAAGTTTTTACTTTATGTTTTGTGCTGTCAATGGTGTTGCGTTTGGATGCTGAACATATTGAAAATAGGCCGCCGACGAGTTTATTAAAAAGAAAAAAAGGCGACATATGTCAGCCACCAGAGACGACTTAAAGCCCTTTTACTAAAGAATAATCATATAATTTATAAAGTACATATTCACATAATTGTGTGTTCTACATTTCGGAATCTGCGTAGCTTTGACTGATTTAATGTTCAGTGACGTTGCTCACCAAATGTACATTGTGGAAATAATAGAAGAATCCCTAAATGTCCCGCTTAATAAAATATATTGTATTGTATAGGCTCGCGCATTTATCGATTTTATTCACATGATTTTGCATTTGATAGGAAACGGGGATTTTCTTTTGAATAAGCAGTGAGAGTCTCTGTCTGCTGGATTAGCGTTGAGGCCTCAGTATCTCTGTCCGAGGTGCTGAAATACTGCTGCACTCCTCGTTCAAAAAGACTCAGCAGCAGCACTTGTTACACGTTAAGAAATACATTAAATACTTTTTCACACGGCAAAAAACGTAGAGAGATGGACAAATATGAGAGAATATGATTTCTGGCAAGAAAATACTGAGAGTCAAGTTCCAACAAAACATTGGATCCCCTTTACACAGCAACCGAGAGCTAAAGGGATGCAGAGAAATGCTTCCTCTTATACAACACAACCCACAATTGAAAGAAATGCACTTTTGATCACATAGGTTCGATGCTGGAATGATAAATAGGTTTTACAATTGGTATAAGGTCTATATTGTAGTTCCACAGAGTCCCCACTCTGGTGTAAGTGTTTTCTGGGGACTATCTAGTTTGAAAACTAAAAACAAAAAAACGTTTTTGGATGAGTCCGCCCCCACTCAGACATACATAAAACTACCAGCTTCTCTCTCTCTCTCTCTCTCTCTCTCTCTCACTCTCTCACTCTCACTCTCACACTCTCTCACTCTCACTCTTCACAACCCACACCCTCCCAAAAA
>NW_011342861.1:0-9846 GCF_000735185.1 Notothenia coriiceps | reverse complement strand
CACACACACACACACACACACACACACACACACACAAACAAAATTCAAGGCCCCTCTGAATCTGAATCAAAGCAGAGCAGTGACTTGTGCCAGACTCTGTTTATTTGAGTAACACAAAATAACTTCCTCAAATCAGAAGATGTAGCTCACATTCAAAGAGAAACATGTTCGTTTTGAGAAATTCTCCAGTAATAATATATTGTGTTTAATGTATCTCAGCATCTAAAACTCTACAAAAAACATTGTCTGTTAAAAACAACAACTATGAGGACACTTGCTGGGTTTTTATGAGGCAAGACTATGAGCTGAATCCAGGTGAAATGTTTTTATCCTTTATTGATCTCTCCTTGTTAAATCTGTACGGGTTGCAGATGAGTTTGGATCAATCTGGGTGTGGACTGAGCGAAAGCAAAAATCTCTGCTGCAGCTCAATATCAGAAAGGAGTCCCTACTGTTCTGCACGACTATGGAAGTTGCAGTGAAGTTGTCTTTTAATTTTACAAGTCAATATAGTCTAACTGGTGTGAGGCTAATGGGTCAAAGGTCAACTTCATTTTGACAAATTTACATAAGTATTTAACTTTTACTTAAACTGCTGTGAAGGCATTCTGTTGTGTTGTACGTTGCTTTGTTAACACACATTGAAACATATGGACGTTGGGCTTTGGTGTGCTTGCGAACAGCTCCTTAATGAAACAGGTGCATCTGTGAGAGAAAATTAAATAAGAGTCATTGGGGAAAACAATTACTTGCAGACAAAGGAGGATACACTGCAGAAATGTTGTTCTGGTTTAACAACAGTGTGTTCTTTTTTCAATCAAACCTAAATCGGCTCCAGAACCCTGGTTGTGCGGCTTCAGAAATATTTTCTTTAGTGAATTAACCAAGAAATCCAAACAGGAAGTCGTTGTGTGGAAACAAAATGTCCATTTAAAACTAAGCCAGCGTGACATTGGCAAGGAAAACATGTAGTTTGTGAGGAATGGAGACAATCTGCCAGGAGAGCCTTACTGCAACATGTAATGCTAATCCTTACACATGCAACCAATGCACTGAAACACAAAGCAAGAACACAGAGAAGTGTGATATAATTAATGGCCTCATACATGGGAGCATCTGGAAACCTGAGATTGCATGATTGCTTATCTACGTGGCAATTTGCTTTTTTATGTATACACACACCTTCATCGTGTGTGTAACAGAGCTCAGCTGAGAACAAAGACCTGCTGATGCCAGCAACAGGAAGCACAAAGCTGCACAACCTGCCAGAGACTCAGAGCCGGTTGGAGAGTGTGTTAAATTGGACTATAAAGTGCTAATGGTGCCCATGTTGGAATCAAAAGTGTGTTTCCAAATGATCCCCCTTAGATAATTAAAATAGCCGTCAAGCATAGAGCAAAAGAGAAGTGGAAACAAAAACACTTTCTAATATTTTAATAAATCTGATTGGTTGAAATACAACTTTCATAGATGGGATTATTAGAGAGCAAGATGTTCTTTGAGCTAAGTGTTTCATCTAGAAATGCTTTTTCCTAGCTATCCAAATGTTGAATAAAAGGTAATTTAATTCTTACAATGTTGTTGGACCAACTGGGACTTTTTGTTTGTAGCTCAAAAATACAGTCCCTAATGTTTGAAGCTATGTGGCTTTATAAAATGAGTCCACCCAAAAGCACAATCAGTCTTTAAACACGGGGTCCATTTTCTTTTAGGAAGTACAGATGGCATTTTACTGCTCTTTGTAGGCCTCACGCAGATAATCACCAAACTTGTCGATGCTGTTAAAAAGCCCTGAACACATTCTGCCTTTTTCAGAGCATCATATTTCCTTCATTGGCGTTTTCTAAAGATTGTCCTTGTGATACGCAACCTTTGAGGATTTTTCCTTTAAACTGTACGATTCCAGGACATCAGCTCAGAGGCCGGCCCTCGCATTGGCAACTAAATTATGTAACACACTCATCAGACGGATGTCATTTCTGGTTCTCATGCAGAATATTAGTTATTCATTAATGAGGTTGTTTTAGTGAGTAAACACCCACACACATTGCACATTTACACTTAGACCCGTTATACACACACACACACACACACACACACACACACACACACACACACACACACACACACACACACACACACACCACAGTGGGTGTAATTCCGGCTCATTCAGCCCTGAACAAAGTGGCTCATATTTGGAAACGTCTAAACATATCTTCAATTCGCTGCACAGACAGAAACATTAAAACCGTTTTCAGCAATAACACAGTTTTCAGTGTTGGTTTGAAAGTCGTTCTTTGAAGTTTGTGACAGCTTTCACGTTCATTTCAGCTGCTCCTGTGGTCTCTAAACATTTCATTACATCGCCTTTGCTTATCTTCAGTGGGCGATTTGTTCAGTTTTAACAGGGATGATAGTTGGCAGGTAGAGTGTCGTCTTTTCTCTGCTGTTTGTTTCCACTAAGAAAAATGAATGTGCAAACAAGCTCAGTGCCATCCTCCTCTCCCTCCCAGGATTAAGAAGAAATACTTATTTGTAGTGAATGACAAAGTCCTGTTGTCAGCATTAAGTAAAAGCAACATTTTATTTGTATTCTGTTCTAATACTTTATTAATAATCTTGCTGTTTGTGGCACAAGCCAATGTTCGTGTGAAGACATTTCCACCCTTCATCCACCCTGACATAATGCACCGTTTGAGTCATAGCCCAGTTGCTATGCACATTGTTCATTTAGCTTCACACATGTATTCTCCTCACACATCCACACGTTATGCAGTCTGATATTTAGAGCTAAAAACCCTTAAATTTATATTTCTGAAATTAGATTTGATGTCCTATATAATGTTTTTCATTTTGCAGGTAGCAGGGATGGGGTTTTTGTCACGTGAAATGGACTTTAGACTCAACAAAATCAAAAAGGACTTCTTACTCAAGTTGGGGCTCCACCTGGAATTGTGCTTTTGACCTCAAATGTATTGATCCCTTTCACTAGACCTGACGATTAAAACGTATTTTGTTCCAAAAGGGCAAAGAGTAAAATCAATTGCCTTCATTTCCTGAATCAATTAACATAAGAGCTGCCATTTCCCAGCAAGTGGACACTTAATGCCCTCAAACCATTTTGTTTAAGCAGACAGCGTCCAATCAAGTTGAACAACTAACATTACGTTACAGGACTAAAAAATGACACTAAATATACTTTAGTTGGGTACAAAAACTATGGTCATCAAATACATAATCGCAGTGTGTTTAATGTGCAAGGTCTATATTGGTAAAGAGTCCTTTATGACATGTTCAAGACTCAAAACTTAAAGTTTAGCCCGTTGCAACCTATTAGCTTTAAGTGTCTTAAGATGTTTCTGTGCACAAAGACTGGGTCTGCTCCTCTGGTAGGCAGTATACATAAATGGCCACTTTCACCTTGAAACAGCTCCTCACTTTATAAAGAGTTCTTTACAGAATCCAGCAACATGAGGATGGCTTTGACCTCGAATATATAGATCCTTTTAGAATCTAAAGCATAGAGAATCTCACATCTTTAGACCCAACATTGACTCCAGAGGTGAAGGAAACATGTTGACAGTGAGAGAGCTTTAGAAAGATCCTCCTGATCCATTTTCAATGCTAGTTTAAAAGCATTGAGCATTGAGCATGAGCATCGCGAGTCATTGTCTCTAACTGTTCACTTCACTGGGGTCCGATGGACTAATGAAGCCAAGTTTACTCCACATTTGAGCTTAGCTCTCCCCTTCCTTTCTACAAGTCTTTTTCAGTGTAGAAGGTATCATTGAGCCAAAGGAAAGAGAGAGCCTCACAAGATTTGCTTTTGATTGCAGACGAGTTAAATACATTGGTATGCATGAGACGAAAAAGCCCTCAGAGAAGGTGTCTCTTTTTCCATACACTCATTTTCTCTCAGTCCTTGTCCCCGTTATGGCTGAAATTGCCTTAAGTGTAATTGTGTGTGTGAATAAGCCTTTCACAGCATTATTTTTATTCAAGCTGTTCCCAGGCTAACCTACAGGCGCTTCCTTTTCTTCTGAAATGACGCTTAGGGGCCTGCTCCATCTAATGTGGCTTCTAGTTAAAAGGAAATGCATACTGAATGTCAGGATATATCACCACTTTTAATGGTCCAGACCTCTTTAAAACCTTTTTCCATAGGCTTCATTCCAAACGGGCCGTGCTAATTTCACAGATTGTAAAGGCAGCATTTTGTCTGCAAGGCATGGAGACATAACCTCCAAGAAGCATAACACCACCTGTGCCCTCTCCAGATGAAACATTATATTTCTATCCTAATCAAAAGACTAGGTCATATCTTTGAGACACCTTAGACTTTGTTGCTTCAGTCGAGGTAGTGCGGGGACCTAGCTAATTTGCACTTGAATGGAAAGACACTGATGCAAACGGAGAAAACACCGAGAGGATAACATGTGGCGGTGGCTTGTTAATAATGCATTTGTTTGCCAAACAAATAAATAGACGCATAACACAGACAAACATCAGTCACAGAACCGCTTCTGTGAGCAGGCCCACCCCTGAAGAAAAGGGGGGCGGAGGAGAAAGATGGAGAAAGTCTGTTTATTCCTTCTGCCACTCCCTGCAATATCCATACTGCTGAAACACTCAATTCCCCAAAGAAAATACAACCTCACGCAGACAGTAAGCAGGAAGCTCATATGAACAACTCCTTGATACATCATCCGTCTGCACATTAGATTCAGGCACAGCAAGCCTGAGAGAGGAAGCATCCATAACCAGTTTAACTATGTTCATTAGAAATGGGGAAAACTGTGGCTCAGCACAAACAGCACAGGGAGACACACACACACACACACACACACACACACACACACACACACACACACACACACACACACACACACACACACACACACACACACACACACACACCCTGGGACACACACCAGGAATTACACATGCACAGAAGCAGCAATACGACTATTTTTACACGTGTAGCAGTGGATTCTGGGTATGGTAATTTTATGGATCATTTGGACGGGGATATGACACTGGGATTAATAAGGTTACATGTGTTGCCACAGGAACCAGAAATAGACTATCACCACACACACAGCAAAGAAACCGGTATGTTATATTGCTAATGGAAATACATAACTCAATATTTGAGGTATTTTTCAGTTTGTTTTCTGAGCCAATGGGACCGGAGAGGACCATGAAACCAGGATTCACATGTAAGTGCTTTTTCCTTCCTTTCTTTGTATGCACGGGTCTTTATGAGAGTGTGCTTTTGCAAATATATTTAGCAGAAGATACAACAGCAAAATAAAAAGCATCCTCCCTTCGCGTGATTCCTGTCACCCTACAAAGGTTAAAGCAACATTATTCGACATATTTACTTATGACAACACCTTAATGCTACACAAATATGATAAAAGTCTGTTACTCTACATAGGGTAGTAAGATCTAATGGGAGAAGTGCAAAATAAGTCACTGTTTTAAGTTGATTTTGGTCAAACTGGATCATATTTCACAGAATAGATGTTTTCCGGTGATTTACTGTTTTCCTGAAGGACAGAAAGCTTAACTTCATGCTAAACTAACGCTAACCGCTAGCATTGCTGCCGTTTTCTAGCCTGCTATGTCTTTTGTTGTCGCACTTGCTAGCCTTTGAGCTATATTAGCAAAGTTTCCTCCAGCTTTTGACATCTATAGGCGCTTTCACACCGGAGTACTTTTCCCCGTACTTTTCCCGTTTAGTTCCGTTAGTGCCTGGAATTTTGCGTTCACACCAAAAGGAGAACTTAGTCAAATAACTTTTACCCCCATTTGTAGTCCTTGCTAAAGAGGTGGGACTATCCTGGGGAGAAAAAATTACCAATTTCTATTTACTGGGCGAATTGCAAACCACGGCCCGTAAAACTCTGACATTTTTTTTGAAGCCGCCATTGTGCTGGCATTACCATATTAGCATTAGCATTAGCCCCGCGCACCAACGGAGAGAGAATAACTTATGGTAACACAAAAGAAAACATGGGAGCGGTGGAGATGAGGAGGTCTCAGCGTTCTGCCGATTTACTCGTCCCCAACTCCGGGGACTTCCGGCCGGGGACTTAACCACTATATGCCGTGAAGTGGTTTGCGGCCTGCCAAAGCAGAAGAAGAAGAAGTGACGGCAGCGGCTTCATTTGCGTAATTTTCCCTCGGGGAACTTTTTCCGGTGTGAACGCGATCGGCTCTTTAGTTCCATGGGGGTAATAAGTGCTGGGAACTAAGTACGGCAAAGTACTTGATGTGAAAGCAGCTAATAAGAATAACAAATGCACTTTTTAGATTGAATCCATCCTTAAAACAGCAGCGGGGTATGAGCGACTTGCACTCTGTAACCTTAGGCGTTTAATCCAAATAACACAGAGTCCTACTTTATGTTTCTTTAATGGAGTTTAATCTAAGACTTTCCAAAGCTCTGTGAAATACTCAAACTAAACTACATGAAAGCCGTGTTTCTGCAATGTTGTTCTGCACTGACAGACGTGAGCTGTTTACTTATCACTCTCTGTTTGGCTTTATAAATAGACCATAGATTGCATGCTATGAACAATACAGAAGGCTTCCCTTTAATATAACACAAGGTGGAGTGAAAATAAGCATCTAGGGAATTAGAGTTATAAACAGTATGAGGTCAATATTGATTTGATCCCCTCGGATGTTTTTTTACGTCACAGTAAGTGTTTTAGTGAGAACTTTCCCCAACATAAAAAATTGCGTATATTTATGCAAAGAGGAAAGTTATTATTCCCACGACACAGGAGGTGTTCATCATCACGAGCCACATTTAGGTCAGTCTGTCTGAAGAAGCTTCCTCCTGTTATAGTGAGTGATTCTCAGAACAAAAGCTACCCGCTGAAGATAGAGGTGTAGCATAAATCTCTTGCTGTTAAATACAGCTTCATTAAAAATATCATCTCTGTGAATATTATGCATGAAAAAGAAGTTGAAAGTTTGCAAAATAAAAATAAAACCCTTAAACTGTGTCTCAAAAAATGAGTTTTATTAGTTCATTTGCAATAAATCAAAGTAATTAACCATGTTAGATTAATGGGGATTAATGCAATAAGGGGGACATTGGTTGTGAATATGTCACTGCAAATACATATTGCATGGATGTCTGGCAATAAATTATGGAATGCTAGGAGGTCTGAATTAAAGAGTCCTCTCCTGCTGATGTTCAGGTGTATATCAGTATGTAGTGTCTCTACTTTAAAGAGTCCTCTCCTGCTGATGTTCAGGTGTATATCAGTATGTAGTGTCTCTACATGTCTCCATGCTTTAATGTTCAAAAAGCTCTTTATTGTTCTCATACTGCCTGTGCTGCAGCACCTCTTTTCACCCTCTGTCTGAAACCAGACTGCTTTGATTGGTCAGCTGACAAGCTCTGTTGTGATTGGTCATCGACTTAGAGATGTCCCGCCCCTTATCACGTACAATGTGTTGGAGCGCTAGCCAATAGCAGCACGACTGTATCAGTGATGTCTCTATTCAGGGAGTGAACACAGGGATGTTAGCCTTTGCAGACCATTGACATGCACTCAAACCTAACAGGAAAGGGAAAACCCCCAAAAGCAGAATATGGCCTCTTCAAGCATCATATTCTCATCATTAGAATGAAAAATAGCCCCAATACTAGAACGGCTAAGCTACGAAATAGTTGAAAATATAAAGTTATATCAGGAAAGATGTCAGCTGAGATTAAATTGTGCAGTCAGGTCAGCACAGGCGATAAAGTTTGAACAATTGTTATGGTGACCGAACCAAGAAAAATTCCTCACATACTAACAAGACAGTGGAAGAAATAGCTATAGTGAGAGATACTGATAGCTATACAATACAGGTGCTGCTCCAAGTCCTCCCCCAAGCTCACACTGCCTCTCATCATTCAGTGAAACACACCAGCCCTGAACATACAGTGGTACTCAAACACATCTTAGCATGACGACAAGCCAGGCATCATTATTTGACCGTTCTCCTGGACTCCTGTTAATGATATACACACTGTAACTGTGACACAAGGGATTTTGTCTACAAAACTTTACAGATGTGGCAACCCATAACCATGTGCTCATTAAAATATAGTGCTTTTGTCATGTAGAGAATCATTTATTGGTTATTTTAGGTCCTGACACCGTGCTATACTCAGAGGTGTTGTAAGGGGAAAGAGAAATAGGAAGGATTTAAGGAGCTTGTATTTATCAATAAAAGGTTTTACAGGTAAAATACACATTTCAAAAGTTGTCATATCTTTTCACGGGACCTGGATCTAGTCGTTATGTTTTGCCTATGCACCTTTTAAGAACCCCCTATATGAACACATTGCAGGTCAGATCAATGCGACCACAGGAGAGGAAATAAAATCCTGAGCATGTCCAGCTCATCTTATCGTAAACATACGGAAGGAGAGGCTTGATGGAGGGATTGAATTGAGCTCATCTGAGTTTCTCCACAGCCTCAGGCTCCATCAAGGACCTCGAGGAGTGCTGCAGGCATGTTTAAGGGCAGAAAAAGCGAGCGTGGTCTTTGGATAGGCTGGGGAGAGGGGCTCGGTCTGCGTTATGTCCTCCGCAGCGGGGATGGAAGCTCATCTCGCTGTCGATAATCACCTTCGTTTTCCCCCAACTGACATGAGAAGCTCAGGAAGGGAGTGTGAAAGGAAGGTCATGTCTTTTTTAAAGTAGCCCTGAGAGCTCGATGCACCGCAGCTGAAGAAAAGTCATGCAGACAGACGACAAAACAAGAGAGTGGAGGAGAAACATCTTCACCAGGCTGACGGCATGTCTGCAACTTCACGAAACGTGGTGAAAATAAAGGAACGATACAACCAAATATAGAAACACAATTGTGAGATTTAGCAGTGTTGGATGGTGGATTAAAACGGATCCATTAACTTTTTATGCTAAGCTAACTGCTGCTGGCTCCAACTACATGATTAACACATGAGTGATACAGATCTTCTTAAAGGTCACATGTCATGCTTTTCCTGGTTATCACCCGTCCCCTTGTGTGTTATGAAGGTTGTTCTGCATGTAAACGGTCTGCAGAGTCACAAACCCTCAAAGTACACCCTGTAGCGAGTAAAACTCTAACACAGAGAAGACCTGTCTATTCTGCCCCAGAACGCCTCGTTGGACATTTCTCTTTTTCCATTGTTTACTTCTTGGGTATGTATAGTGACGTATTTCGGGTCCAATCTGCGGAGCCGCTACGTTACGTCCACGGAGCCGTTACGTTTGGACTAGGGATGTGCATCTCCATCACTGAGGCCGATGCGATGCGCATCTCTATACGTTGCCACGATACGATACATTAACGACACATTTGAAACACCAGGCGATGCGATACGATACGATTCACCCCTGTTGCGATACAGTTCGATACGATTTGATTCAACATTATGCGATTCGGGGCGATACGATGCAATTCAACACGATGCAAAAATAATGATACTTCAATAAGGTACGACAGAAGTTTTTGTTTTATTCCTGATATGCAGCAAATCATACATTAACAAAAAAATGCTTTACATATTTGCTTTACATATTTGGTACTGCACATCCCATCATGCCGTTTATTTTTTTACCTTTAAAAGCTCTCCAGAGTACAATTGTATAACACCTCACAGTTAAACATTGTAAGGATGCATTGCTCATGATTAACAATGTGCAAATAACAGCTACCATAGAGCAATGCCCATACAGCTGCCAGCCTGATGTGCTTAACACTCATTCATAGGCTAACTCACCAGTGAGCAGAAAGCAGTGGTTTCTATCTGAACAATAAAGAAAACAAATAACCTTTCACAAACAG
>NW_011342860.1:0-1093 GCF_000735185.1 Notothenia coriiceps | reverse complement strand
TCTGTTGTTATTGCTCAATCCCTTAGGGATGTCCCGCCCCTTAGTCTCACGTACAATGTGTTGGAGCGCTAGCCAATAGTAGCACAAGTGTTACATAGTGATGTCAAAAAGCATGATAGGGCCCCTTTACACGTGTTGCTGTTCCATCATAATAAATTCAAGCGGTTTTTTTCTTAGCATATTGATGTTTTCTATTTGTATAACCCCCCTCCTCTGTTTGGTCAGTCATTTAACACACATCTAAATTCAAACTTACAACATCATAGTGAGCGAAAATCTTCTCAAAGTCTCTCTTTCTGTCGTCCTGACTGCAAGCCTGAGACCAAACACAGTATGGAGAATAATTAAACAGTAAAAATTATGAATTCAATATTTGCATGAAACATAAGTCTGCTGTTAGCATGCAACTTCTAAAAGCATGAATCTCCTTTAGACATAAATAGGGAGATTGAGGTGAGTTGTAAGCATTTTCTCTTGCAAAAAAATTGTAATATCAAATGAAAAAACATCTAACTTCTTAAAACTTACATCCATCTTAAACTTGAGTAAGAAATTCTCTTTCAGGGCCAATATTCTGAGACAACAAGAAACAAAGATTTTTATTTAGAAACATATTTATAATTCTATTTTTATACCAAAACAATAGTGTCCTCTTGGTCACATGACACAGGTCAACAGTACCTGGCCAGGTCATTTAAGTCCAGCCTGCCATCCCTGTTTCTGTCGAACATCTTCATCTACAGGAGGAAACATTAAGAAGGAATCAGTCAGAGACAAACAGAGTTTAGCAGTATTGACATGCGAGCAGGTTACCATGGTGTCAGTGTACTCCTCCAGTTTCTCAGGGGTTATGGACTTCCTGTGTTGGAGGAAGAGGTCATGAAGGAAGCCCTGAAGGGACAAAAAGAGAACTAAAATGCAGAGAGATAATGGAGGCTTTGCCTCTAGCCTCACATCATTTAAAAATAATGCTCATTACCAACAGCCATAAGTCTAAAGTATGGAGATATGAAACTGAAAAAATAAATACAAATAATAATAATTAAAACTGTGGTCACAGGCGTGCACGCAGTTGTGGGCGGGCCTTCGCGTC
>NW_011342859.1:0-1583 GCF_000735185.1 Notothenia coriiceps | reverse complement strand
GGAGGGGGGTGCTAGTGGATCGCCGGAGCTGTTAGATTAACATTAACATGCTTATTGTAGTTGTAAGTGCACTGCCTTGCGGCCTGTAGCACCGTCCTTGATGGAGCATATGTGTGGGCTGGACCTGTATTTTACAGGAAAGGAGTGAGCAGAGAGTAGAGCAGTTGTCGATTCTTGTTCTGTTTTCTGTGAATATCTGCCTCACCCTCTCAGACTTTGAGTTGCGCGCGCTACTAAAGAGACGTGTTACCATGGAAACCAAACAATGGTGTAGCTGTATTAAAGTCCGAGTGGAAACAGTCGTGTGTAAATCTGATTTTGTCAGAAATCGGGAGAAATGCGGGAGAAATATGACCCCGGGAGGAAACCGGGAGAGGGCAATGAAATCGGGAGTCTCCCGCGAAAATCGGGAGGGTTGACAAGTATGGTTGGAACCTACTTGCAGCAGGTCACCATTGAAAAAGAGGTCAATGATCTCAATGGGTTTTCACCTGAATAAATAAAGGTTTTGAATTGAATTGAATTGAACCTTGACAGTGAGCGGATATGAGGCATGTTAGACTTTAATAAGAGCTTGACAAAGCCTCAAATACTTTCAAATATAATGATGAACTCTGTTATGCGGGGTGTACGATCGCTTAGTACAAATTAACAGACTATAGGACAACAGATAGAGAGTAAAGGAGGACAAATGTATTTCTGGGTATTTTTTTTTCTCAGATAATATATGGTATTTTGACTGAGAAGCACCTGTGCTAAGAGACAAAAGGAAATACATTGTTGTTGCTTGACTAAGTTCTGGCAGCAACCTCATTATAAATCTGTTTTTAAACTGATCTTGCCTCTCCCATGGAGTGCTGAAACCAGATTTACTGAACATTCCGCTATTAATTATAATACTACCATCTCCACCTGTGGTTTCCATAGCAGGTTGCATTGCTAAAATATTTCATTGTATGGTTTCTTTTTGCACATTTTCTTTTCCATTTATATTAGTCTAGTTTGTTTCTGTCTTGTTGTACAAATGTAGCTGTTTCCTGTTTTCATACATATATGAAAAATATGTCTTTTTTCACAGTACATTTCCATTGGCTTGCGCCCTGTTTCTATCCGAATTTCTTTCTTTCTTTGCGATAACACAGCTTCAAAATGTCCCTGAGTCTAATATATCACATCCTTTGCCTTTAACTTTTCTCCAAGCAACTTAGTTGACACTGTGCAGCAATGATGGATTATTTTTTCATCAATTAGACCTGGCTCTTTTCTGCAAAAAACTGTCAACCTTCCAGTGATCTTTATGTGATCATTCATGCTGAAAGTCACACACATAATGTGCAGGCGGACAAACCTACACACTCGTCCCGGTCATGACAGTTTCAACGCTGCGTAATGCATCCGTGCACATTGACACGTAGTCTTGGCAATTAAGTCAGGATTTGCAACAGGACACTTGACACACACACACACACACACACGCACACGCGCACACACACACACACACACACACACACACACACACACACACACACACACACACACACACACACACACACACACACACACAGCTCTCAAACACACACACA
>NW_011342858.1:0-3712 GCF_000735185.1 Notothenia coriiceps | reverse complement strand
GTAAGGGATATCATAAAGCCTTAATGCAATCGAATGTAAAACAAAAAAGTTATGATTGATTTGACCCGAACACAACAGGAGGGTTATATTCCCTTGCTGCTGCAACCTTTTTATGTTGTTTAGCATAGTGTCTAACGTTAGCTAGAAGTAGCAAACTGCAGCTAGGTATGGTGGTGAGAGTGACATTAAAACTACGTTGCTACTGTTCATCAGGATAAAGATAAATGTTTATTTTATCAAAAAGTTAGAAAAAATGAAGCTGCATTCACATGATACGCGGTGAAACGGACCTGCTTTGATGTAGCCATTGTGTTTTTATGAGAAGAGAGGTGCAGTCTGACTGGGCGGTACTTTTCCTGTTTGCGTTGTGCACCGCTAAAAATGGTCGCAGAGAGAGAGTTAACATTATTTCGACTTTGACCCCATTAACCGCTGACCTTTCAACACGCAACCAATGGGGAAAGAAGTGACACAAGCCAGCAAGGGAGGTAACAGAACGTTTTCACTGCAAGGCTCTGCGTCCGATGTTGTTACGATCAGAGCCGAAATTGAACATTTCCTTTATCGTGTGTCCATCGGGTGTCAATTTCGGGACAGTGTGATGCGGGCTTTAATAATAAAAAATGTTCATGGTGAAAACACTCTGCATGAGGTACTGCTTCAGTTTTATTTCATCCATGGTTTTGACCATGATTTTGTCATGTAAACATGCCAATCATTCATACCTGTGAAATACAGCACTAGGGTAAATTCATTTTTGAGATGGATTTATTGAAGAGTAGGCCTATAAGACTCAACGCTAACACCTTTAAAGGCATTTTAAAGAGGGAAATCTTGAGCTCTTTTCAACAGTGTGCTGAAGGTCCATGGTTGTTTTGCCTCATTGGGGTGAATGTGCACACACATCATAAACCACTCATGCAAACATCTATATCTTTATTTATTTGTCTAATGTTGTTCTTCTATGTTTTTCAGGACCACTGCAGATGCATTCCACAACAGCCTTCCTCAAAAGTAGCATCAATGTACTTCACTCATGAATAGCAGTTGGTAAACACAAGCATCCTCTCTTGGCTGCCAGAAACATAGTTTAAGGTTGTGTGTTTTAGTTATAGCTATGTTTTTCAGTCATAGTTTACACATGTGCCACAATGCAGGTCTAAGATTTCAACATTTTAAATAAAATACCATACACTAAATTATATATTTTGGATGAATTATCTAATACAATATATATTTTGTAAACTTTAAGTGTCTACCTTCATTAGACACTGTTTAATAATGCTGAAGAAGCTTGATTTCTCTCAATAAAATCTTTTCTGCTGATACAAGCAGATGTCTTTCTTTCAAGGTAGGATGGTAAAGTTCCCTTTAAAAATAAAATCCCAAATCATAATGAATAATATATATAAAGCACTTGTACATTAGCTTTGAGTCTAAATGAGTCAATGTAATGGAAATTGCAAATAAAGAATAAAGCAAACATTTAAATATGCAAATATAGAGTGATGCAGGGATGATGTATTTTTTTAGGTGACAAGAAAGGTTCGGGAAAGCCCCATGAGCTTCTCGTTGTAGAGTGAAAATGGAACGCTATTTGTTGTTTGTTTATATCACGCAGTCTGTTCTTCTTCTCTCGGTTATCACGCAGTCTGTCTTCCTGTCGTTGCCTCTTTTGAATGACGAATACATACTACGGAGAGTTATGCGCAGTTCGTACGTGCTTCTTGGCCGTCGACTGAAGTGCGGTGTGTTCCAGTGCGACACATGGCCAAAACGCAGAGACGCGAGGCGACGCAACAGTCGGTGTCCGTCTGTGTCAGTTCTTTGTTGTCACATTGGTGTGTCCGGGCCTTAACACTCGTTTATGATACAGTACTTACCACGTTTTGTTCAGAAGGATAATCTCCACATATAAAACATGATATAAAACAAAACATAAGGACAAAATACATTGCAAAAATAACACCAGGATGCAGACTGATGAACATGACTGCATCAAAATGTCAAGAAATGTAGTAACATAATTGTGTGAGGAAAATTCCACATGGCAATTTAGGACAATGTGGATTATTGACTAATACTTTGAATTTCTCTTAGGATCCATGCATTGAGGATTTTTAGTTCTTAAGTTTTCCGTCGGTCACCAACAGCAAGCTTGATTCCGAAATTCCTAAAACCTTTAAAAAGTTTAACACCCCTTACATTACCATGTGTTTTAAGAGACCTTGTCATGTCAGGTTTTACACTCCGTGGTTTCCCCATGGCATTAACAGCTGATCAATATCATTGATCGTCCTAGTGGGAAGACTTCAGGAGTTAATTTACTTGCATACATTTCTGGTTCTGACTTGGCAACATACTGTCCATACTTAATGAGGTTTTGGCAAGGCCATTTCCTAATCATTTTCTTATTCAAAATTAAATATTCATCAGCAATTAGCCACAGCCTTCAATTTCCTTCCATCATTTATTTTTTCAAGAGACTTAAAATGCTTATATATATTACTGCCATTTAAAATTAAACACATTAAAGATCTGATTTCTGGATTAACCAAGGGTTACTTTCATGTAGTTTATTCATGTTATGAATGATTTATTTTCAGCAATTAAGTCTGTGTAAAACAATGCCCAATTTTGGATTAGTTTAGCCCAATGGTTGTATTTAGCCTCCATTGTTTCAGATGCTACGTTTTTGTAAAATAGTATTGTGGTGAAGGTATTTGATGGTAGGGTATTATACATATACTCTGCTGAACTCAAACACTGGTTTTAACAGATTACATGTAACGGGATTACATATTCAGGATACAAAAAAAGTAACTGTATTCTCTTACAGTTAAAGATGTAGTCACATTTCTGTTAAATTTGTATTTCAATTGTTCTGTTTTTAATTCACAAGGCAAATCTGTCTGCTCATAAAAAAGTGTGTGTGAGCTTAACTGGGTGTATTAAACTAAAACGGAGCATTTTCTGTCAGTTCAGATTTTATTTTAGCTTTTTTAAACAGTAGTATGTGCTCATGTGTTTCAGCGTTGGTGTATAGGCTGCTGCCTGAATATGCTGAATGAAAGGCAGCTTTTCTATACATACAATCTCTGAGCAGAGGACACATTTCTGATCGTAAATACAGGACTGTCTCAGAAAATTAGAATATTGTGATAAAGTTCTTTATTTTCTGTAATGCAATTAAAAAAAAAAAATGTCATACATTCTGGATTCATTACAAATCAACTGAAATATTGCAAGCCTTTTATTATTTTAATATTGCTGATTATGGCATACAGCTTAAGAAAACTCAAATATCCTATCTCTAAATATTAGAATATCATGAAAAAGTATACTAGTAGGGTGTTCAACGAATCACTTGAATCGTCTAATTAACTCGAAACACCTGCAAGGGTTTCCTGAGCCTTGAAAAACACTCAGCTTGGTTCAGTAAACTAAATCACAAGTATGGGGAAGACTGCTGATCTGACTGCTGTCCAGAGGACCGTCATTGACACCCTCCATCAGGAGGGTAAGACACAAAAAGAAATTTCTCAAAGAGCAAGCTGTTCACAGAGTGCAGTTTCAAAGCACATCCACAAAAAGTCTGTTGGAAGGGGGAAATGTGGCAGGAAACGCTGCACAACCAAGAGAGATGACCGCAGCCTTAACAGCATTGTGAAGAAGAGTCGCTTCCAGAATTTGGGGGAGCTTCAAAGACAGT
>NW_011342857.1:11293-16148 GCF_000735185.1 Notothenia coriiceps | reverse complement strand
GCGCGGGACTTCGAATCAGGGGGTAGCAAGTTTGAGTCCCACTGCAGTCAGCATGTCGTTGTGTCCCTGAGACACTTCACCCTAAATTGCTCCTGTGGGGATTGTCCACAGTACTGAATGTATGTCAGTCTAACAAGTAACATGTAATGTAAAATACCAGTAACTTCACTTCAATCAGTTTTTGAAAGAGCATCAATCCCAAGTGTTTAAGTGTTTATTTTAAAGGGGTACAATCATCCGTCATCATGCAAGATGTTCCCTTGCTCTCTCCCCGAGCTCTTTAATGGCCTCCGAGTGAGGAAAACACCATCTGACGTCCCTCTCCTCTCAGATCTTTAGAGTCTCCTCTCAGATCTTTAGAGTCTCCTCTCAGATCTTTAGAGTCTCCTCTCAGATCTTTAGAGTCTCCTCTCTGATCATTAGAGTCTCCTCTCAGATCTTTAGAGTCTCCTCTCAGATCTTTAGAGTCTCCTCAGATCTTTAGAGTCTCCTCTCAGATCTTTAGAGTCTCCTCTCAGATCTTTAGAGTCTCCTCTCTGATCTTTAGAGTCTCCTCTCAGATCATTAGAGTCTCCTCTCTGATCTTTAGAGTCTCCTCTCAGATCTTTAGAGTCTCCTCAGATCATTAGAGTCTCCTCTCAGATCTTTAGAGTCTCCTCTCAGATCTTTAGAGTCTCCTCTCAGATCTTTAGAGTCTCCTCTCAGATCTTTAGAGTCTCCTCTCAGATCTTTAGAGTCTCCTCTCAGATCATTAGAGTCTTCATCACCTCGTCTGGTTTCTCTTTCAGCCCGAGTATAAAGTGGCAGATCCCATCTGTACGTTCCTGTTCTCCATCTTCGTCCTCTTCACCACCATCACCATCCTCAGGGACGTCTTCAGGATACTCTTGGAAGGTACCTCACCTGGAGATCAATATTAACCGTGGGAAACGTTCCTTTGTTTTCTAATCTTTTTTAAATGTTTAGAGGAACATCGAGAACATTTGATCTTCCACTGAAGTCTATGTTAAGTGCCTGGATAAACATTCATTGGTTTGTCATCTTGCAATTTACTTATTTATCTAAATAGTTATCAGCGTAATAAACCGTATTGAATTTCATCTTACTGTACAATATTTAATTTCACATTCTGTTTTTGTATATCATATTGTATTTACGTGTATATAGACTTCTTGCACTATTTTTTATTTGTATTTCATTATATATGTTGCACTGTTGGAGGAGCTCGGGTCATAAGATGTTCATTACCATTTCTAAACTGTAGCTTTGTGCTTATGACATTAAAACCTTTGAGTTGAACTGAATGTGGATAAAGTTTTTAACACAATAGCCAACAAGTCAAGTGGTAGTTTACCGTCTGGAAGTTAAACACATCCACCTTCTACCAGCCTCCTTCAGCTTAATAATTAACCCAATATGTATTTTTGTAATCTCCACAAAAACTGTGTCACTACACCCCAACCAGGAAATGGTCCAGAGTGTTAACACCTTGAAACACACAAATATCAATAAGGTTTGATCAAGACATAAGACGTGAGGTTTACAGGTGCTGATAGGTGACTTTTGAAAAACTCTTAACAGAGCAAGTCTTTATGCTAAGCTAGGCTAGCCAGCACATGGATCAAAATGTGGAATTAAGCCTTTACGATGTCTCATAATCTGAAGGGTTATATATGAGCTGAACACATTAATGTTTTCTCGCCTGCAGACAAGATCAAGCTGTCCACTTTCAACCTAATCCCAGAAACTCAACATCATGTTTCTGTGCATTCATGACTATATTTGGCCGGCTTTTTTATTAAATGTAGGCAAGCAGGGCTCACCTAAGCTAACACACACATGCCACCAAGATTAAGCTCAATAAGTGCGGAGAATGTATGTGACACTTTCAGGTTTCTGCTTAACAAATAACAGACACAGATGGCCGTAACCCGGGGACGTCTAAAGACTTTTGGGACGTTTTTAAATCTCTTTTTACTTCACTGAACTTCCTCAAGACGACCCTCTGAAAGCAGCTCCCCCCTGAGGCCTCTTAACAACATTTAGTAACGACAGAAATGGCCTCTGGTGTTAATGAGCAACATTATGGGATAGAGAACAATCATTAATCTGAAATAATGTACTTCAGCCATAGCTATTTAGCCACATCTAAGTCCCATATCTATACAATACAATGTATTTCAGGTCTTTATGGGAAAGTAGATATATTTTTCCAATTGTTTTTATAGTTTTTCCACCACTTAGTGAAGGTTTAGTTACGCTCCCCTTCCTTTTATTATGAAAATCCAGACACTTATCAAACAGTGCCGTCCATATGTCTGATGTTCATACTTTAGGAGTTTTGTATGCGTGAGCTATATTTTTACTTTACGTATTCAACACCATATTATGGGATGTATTGTGTATTAATGTATGTTCTGCTTTTTCCCAGGCGCTCCTAAAGGCATCGAGTTTAACTCCGTGAAGGAGGTGCTGCTGTCGGTGAACAAGGTGAAGTCGATGCACTCTCTGCATCTCTGGGCTCTGACTCTGGGTCAGGCTCTGGTCTCTGTTCACCTGGCCATAGGTAACACCTCTCACCGATATACCTTTACATATTAGAGAGCACTGAGAAACTAGAATTCAGCATAATGAAATAACAGTTGAAGCGATTTTAGGAAATGATGGTCTCGACACAGGGGGTTGTAAGGGATTTTGGAGTAAAAGGTGCAAACATATCATTTACCAAAGCACTTCAAACCTGACGATATACAGTATAATTAAGATTTATTAACGGGAGAGGCCTATAAAGTATGACATTTGGTCTCAATAAAACAAAAACGATTAGTCGATTACTATTTTCTGAGTTTCATTTTATTCATTAATATACATTTCAAAATGTTCTTTTAATATTTCAAATTTCTCTCATTGTTTTTTGAACTTTTACAAAACAAACAATGATGAAGAAAATAATTAATAAATCCATTATGAAAAAAATCTATTGGTAACCACCTTAACCAACTACTAACAGTAACATATTACTTTGATATTAATGCAAGAGTAATACTAATCTAATCATAATAATACATCATTGTATAATAGTCACAGTGGACTTTTAACTTAAACTTTTAATACTTTACCTACAGTACACTTTCCTGATGATACTTGCCTTCTTTAAAGTGACATTTCATTAAAAGGGTTTTACTTACAACGTTTAGTATGACTACATGTTCTCTAAAAGGCAAACACAAAAGTCAAAATGTGATAACCGTAGTAAATCACTCACTGTTGTTGTTGTTGTTTTCCTCTCCCCCCTCAGAGGAAGGTGCTGACGCCCAGTCGGTGCTGCAGGAAGCCACCGAGCTGCTGAACACTAAGTTTGGTTTCCACAGCATCACAATCCAGGTGGAGCTCCACTCAGAGGAGATGAACCACTGCTGCCACTGCCAGGACCCCCAAGACTGACCCCCCCCCAACCAGTACACACATCCTTCACTCAAGTAGAAGTACAGATACTCGTGTTTAAAAATACTCTGGTGAAAGTAGAAGGACTGACTAAACTTCTTTACTCAAGTCAAAGTAAAGAGGCTTTGAAATGTCCTCAGTAAAAAGTACCCATAACTAGCAGCTGTTTTAAAGAGTACCTGACCTCCCTTTATATTAATAGAACAATAATGTCATTGTTAGCTAATGAATGTTTCCATGCTGAACAACGGCAACATGACAACGTTTTCATTGGTCCCTCTTCTTTAGAGAAGACCAGGAAATGATGGATACACGGATCGTGTTCAAATCAATAGGCACGCAATGACTCTAAATAATAATGATCACGCCACCAAACACACATTCAGACGTGATGGATTGTCAGGGGACATATTTAACTAGGTTTCTACTACGTTGTGTTGTGTTTAACTGTTCTTTGTTTGTGCGTTGTTTCCGGAATTACTCAATCACACTTCCGACAACCACCGAAAATCTTTGTTAGTTATGAGGAAAACCGAGTTAAACGACTTTCCTACGATGAGAAGAAACCGAACTACACTATATTTGATTTGTTTGTCATGTCATGACATCTTCAGAAAACCAGTTCAGTTGTAACACTACAAATTTCCCTCCTCGTCTTGTCACTTCAGTTAACAGCAACCATAATTACTGGTACTCACTCCCAATCTCGACCTCGCACTTACCTTTATGTTTACGACAATAATTAACTACACTCATTAAACTTATGCTAAAAGTCTTGCTGAAGATTAAGCTATTTCGTTTCAAGATATCTGAACAAACGGGTATTTATTTAGATAAGTCGGTAAAAAACATCTTTTTTACTGTTTGCAAAATTGCTTGGGAAAACACTTTATAAAGTCTTATAGCAATCTTACATACCATTAACACCAGCTAACATTTACGATGACTTCATCCTCATACTGTTTTGTCGGGATTTTTCTATACGTAAAACATTAAGGTTAAGGGAAACATTTTTGATGTCCCTCTACACAATATTTTACCTCAAATCAAAACACTGTAACGAACACATTTATTACGTTACTGCGGTAGTTACTTCGTTTTCAACGGGATTTAGAAGTTTACCTGGTTATGACTATTTTTTGTAGGACATCATCAGGGAGCGGAACTTACCTGTTACACACCAACATTAATAGTCTCCACCCTTCGTCACCCTCATATTATGTTTTGAAACAAAGACTTGAATTCATGTACAAAGCATAGTCATGAAATGTGGTGGGGTGAATAAAAAGGACTTACTGAAAAATGAAACTGAAGAATCTAAAAATTGGGTTTATGGACATGAAAGATGAAGAATGTACAACTTGGGTTTATGGACATTGAAAGATGAAGAGAGTAAAAAGGTTTGTCCGGA
>NW_011342857.1:5000-11248 GCF_000735185.1 Notothenia coriiceps | reverse complement strand
GACAACTCGGGAAAGCCCATCTGGAGGCTTTTAGGGCAGAGCTGGAGTATGACGGGGGATCAACACCAATCTCCCGGGGGCGAGGCTCACTGCAGTCGTCAAACCAAACAATTCACAGTGGCAGCCCGGGGTGGAGAGATCCGCCCAGAAATGCTGCGGCCCTCTGTGCGGGTTGAGTGCACTTGTCTATGGTTGACACGTCTCATTAAAGTGCCGTGGAAGTCGGAAACAGTACCGAGGAGTGGCAGCGGGCTGTGGTTCCCTTTTTAAAAGGCGATCAGAGGGTTGGGCCAAATTACAGAGGCATCCGACCGCACCTACTCAGCCTTCCCGGAAAGTTTACTCTAAGGTACGTCGAAGGAGGGGCAGGCCGATTGGTCGAAGCCGTTCAGTTGCAGGAGGCAACAATGCGGCATTTCACGTCCTGGTCGGTGGAAGGGAACGGATCAGCTTTTTTACTCTCCGCCGAAGGATCCCTGGAAGGGAGACGCCTGGCGCGTACGCTTCGTATCCAGCATTCATGTGTTTGTAGACTTGTGAGAAGGTGTTGCAAATGACCGCGGTCCACCAGGCAGAGTCCGCTGTGGAGCGTGCTGCGGGCAAGTATGGGCTGAGGGGGTCTCTACACAGGCCATCCAATCTCTGTCTCCCCGAGCGAGAGCTGATGTTTCGGGTCCGTCGGCGTACGTCGGACCCATTCAGGGATGGGTTTGCCTCGCAGGGCTGCCGCTTCTGTGTCACCAATCCTGTTTGTAAGCGGTATACATGGCGGATTTCGAAGGCGTTGTTCCGTGGGGAAGGGGGTCTGCGTTCGGTGACTAGCATTGCCACCATGCTGTTGCAGATGATGCTGGTGCTGATGGCCCCTCAATCGGCTCTGCCGACCTTCGCACTCACTGATCGTTTCCCAGCAGGAGTGTGAAGCGGCCTGGGATGAGGATCAGCACCTGCCAAACTGCTGAAGCCTATGGTTCTCAGCCAGAGAAACGCATGACTGTCCCCTCAAGTAGGCCGAATGGATCCTATACCCAAAGTGAAGGGTTTCAAGTATCTCGGAGGTCTTGCTTCTCGAGTGAGGGAACAACGGAGCCGTGAGATGCGGAGAGAGAATCGGAGCAGCGCGAGCAAAAGAAGGTTACGGCAGCTATCTTACCGCACCGTTGCTGACGAAAGGGAGCTGAGCAGAAGCCAAAGCTCTCTGTCATACCGCGCCATTTTCGTTCGCCTACCGCTCCCTTATAGCTCATGAGGGATTGCGACGGCGTCAATGACCGAAAGAACGAGGATGCGCGGTACAGCGGCTCGAGATGGGTTTTTCTCCGCAGGGTTGGCTGTTGTCTCCGTTAGAATAGCGTGGAAGTTTGTTCATCCGGGAAGGCGACTCGAGTTGAACCGGCTCCTCGCCTTCGGCGTCGAAAGGGCCAGTTGAGGGTGTTTCGGGCGACCTCAAATCATCAAATCAATCAAATTGTTTTTTTATTAGCACATATTCACAAATGCTTACATGGTTGTCTCAGTGGACTTCACAGTTTGTACAGAATATCAGTATGACAATACGACACCCTCTGTCCTTAGACCCTCACATCGTACAAGGAAAAACTTCCAGAGAAAACCCACAGTTTAAAGGGAAAAATGGGAGAAACCTCAGGGAGAGCAACAGAGGAGGGATCCCTCTCCCAGGACGGACAGACGTGCAATAGATGCCGTGTGTAAATTGAAAAGATAATACATTTGCAACATAGGTAGTCCAAATGTTTGGAAATGCATGTGTGTATAATAGGAAGATGAATCCACGAGTATATCCATCCAGGACTTATGATCCAGGACCACAGCCACGACTCAAGATCCAGGACTCTGCACCTAGTTAGGATGCCACCTGGGCGCCTCCCCAGGGAGGTGCTCCAGGCACGTCCAGCTGGGAAGAGACCAAGGGGTAGACCTAGAACCAGATGGAGGGATTATATCTCTTCGCTGGCCTGGGAGCGCCTTGGGATCCCCCAGTCAGAGCTGGTTGATGTGGCCAGGGAAAAGAAAGTTTGGGACTCTCTGCTGGAACTGCTACCTCCGCGACCCGACCACGGATAAGCGGGAGAAGATGGATGGATGGATGGATCCTCAAGGGCTTTCTTCCAAGGCTTTTCTTTTGGCCATCTAAATTAACCAAAAATTAAATTAACTCATAAACACATTTCTTTATTTTTTTAACTAACACATTTGTCATGAAAAAGCGGTTTAACTTAATCCTTTTTAAATTGGCCTGTTGAGTACACTTTGTTATTTTGTCTTTGCTGCTGAGTACCTTGTGAAAGGGTGAAAGAAAAAGTTTGTTTTCCTTTGTTGAAAATCCTAAATTGATAGTTGAGATTTCAATACAATCTGTTTCTAAGAAGTGATTTCACATCCAATTAGTAATACAATTAGAGATATTTCAATTATCTATGTTTGTTCCTGGTACTGAGGAAAAAAGAGGCGGTGCTTAAATATAAAAGGCGTCATAAAAAACTGAAAAACTAATTTCAACAATGATAGTGTTAGACAAAAGTAATTCCCTTTAAGTATGCCAATGTGATTTTTTTGTATCTTTTGCAATCAATTAGTTCATCATCTATTTAACAGGGAAAGATTAGACCCATTACATTTTCCCGGCTCTTTTATGATGTGTTATTGTCTAATGAACCATGAAAGGGGGGAGGATTTTTTGCATACAGTAGCATTTCATGGCACACTGTTGGGTGCTCCACGGCCAGGGGCCAAAGTTCTTAAACGCAATTACTGATGAAAATCGTTTCCTTATCAGTAAGAGACTAAGACATAATTTCACTGCCAAGTGGATAATAATATCAATCAATGCAAAATGAGGAAATGGATAATTTCAATGTTCTGGTAAAATAGTAAAATCATTTTTGATGATTTTGTTCTTTCTTTAGGCAGGATGTGATGCTGGTAATGTTGTACCTTGTTCGCAATGTCTTTAATTTAACATTTTTTCAAAGGAAAATAAATTGGAGATTGTGCCGTATTGTTTAATACATCACAATATTAGTTTTACTAATGTATTTTAAGTTGGCATGAGTTACATTTACTGTACATTTTCCCATCCAGGCTGTGGTAGGTGTGTATTATCCGCTGCCTCTGTGATAGTTTGAATAAAGAAAAAGTCAATTGGGCCTTGTTTAAATCTGGTTTTAGACAAACTCTTCCTGCTTCTTTGCTGATATGTGTTAGCAATTTATATGTCTCTAAAATATTTATAGACTAAGGTCATATTTAGTATTAAAGTGCCATTTTATAGAGCTAAGAGCAATAATACAATTGTAATACCCATCCCTAGCCGCTTTAGTGAAACAAAATGGAGTTTTTATTTTGTATTTGATGAAAAAGACAATCTTTTGGATCAACATTAGTTTTAACAATTCATGAAGCAGCAAGTCGATAGTTGAAAGTTTCCTCCAGTGGTAATTGACACCGCTGGGAGATGGCGTCCTTCCACATTAGTGGCTGGGTGTCATAACATATCGTAAAGCAGACTTCTAACCTTGTCAGAACTTATCATGACACCAATTAGATGTCGAAGAAAAAAGAGACAGCCACACAGCTGAGGATGTACTTCATGCTCATCTGCAAAAGGGTAGCAGTTTTTGTATAAAGAGGCAAAATCTGTGTGGCTTTCCAAAAATCTCTAGGGACGCATGAAGGGTGAACAATCTCAGAAAGAGCAGAAAATAAATACACATCATGTCACGGTAAAGTGGCAATGACAAGGGCACTATCTTATTTGTTCGGTACAACCCAATTAACCTCACTCTATGACATTCTCTTGTAACGCTAAAATAGACTTTGTCATGTAACAGCTCTCTTTTTTTGTCTCCCTCCCTCCCTCCTTCCCTCCTACCCTCCTTCCCTCTTCTTTTCTCTCCCATCAGGTCTCCACATAATGGAGCGAGAATGAACAGAGAGCGGCTTAAAAAAAAGCATGAACTGGAGGTTTATTGAGGTCATCTGCTTCCTGTTTATATGGGACCATATAACAGTTCAGTCTTCCCGCCAGGACCCGTTGGCCACTGAGCAACATGTCACCAAGCAATATGACTGGCTCATCTCTGACCGTGGACCTTTCCACCACTCTCGGAGTTATCTATCCTTTGTGGAAAGATTCCGCCAAGGATTTACGACCAGATATAAAATTTATAGGTGAGTCCACTTTCAGCCGGTGTACTGTTGCCACGCATGCTTTTTAAGAATCTGTCTGTTTTAATGGCTTTTTCTATTTTTAGTTTTTAGCTGCAAAAAGCTGCACTGTGTACATTTTTATCCTATTAAGTGTGCATCTTTTATACTGACTTGCAAGAACTCTCAGCACTGTGAACTCCTTTTTCTTAAATTAATAAGGCACTCTGCTAGGACCTTCACTCCACTCCAAAAATCCAAACATTCTGGACCCAAAACTTTACATAATCCCATTTAAAGTCTTCCCCATGTATTTCAAAATACATACGTCCATATTTTAAGTGCAGGCTTTTGTTATACGTTTACAGTCTTCAAACCCAAGCCATTACATTTTCATTGATATATTTGTTTAACTGATCACATTAGTAGCCAAACAGTAAGTTTCACACTTCAGAATTGAAACTCACTGGTTTTAACTGGCTATTGATGAAGTAAATAGTTAGACATATTGTCCATCCATCCCTCTTCTCCCGCTTATCCGTGGTCGGGTCGCGGAGGTAGCAGTTCCAGCAGAGAGCCCCAAACGTTCCTTTCCCTGGCCACATCAACCAGCTCTGACTGGGGGATCAAGGCGCTCCCAGGCCAGCGAAGAGATATAATCCCTCCACCTGGTCCTAGGTCTACCCCTCGGTGTCTTCCCAGCTGGACGTGCCTGGAACACCTCCCTAGGGAGGCGCCCAGGTGGCATCCTTACTAGGTGCCCGAACCACCTCGACGCGAAGGAGGAGCGGTTCAACTCCGAGTCCCTCCCGGATGACCGAACTTCTCACCTTATCCCTAAGGGAGACACCAGCCACCCTGCGGAGAAAACCCATCTCGGCCGCTTGTATCCGCGATCTCGTTCTTTTGGTCATGACCCATCCTTCATGACCATAGGTGAGGGTAGGATGAAAATGGCGCGGTAGACAGAGAGCTTTGCCTTCTGGCTCAGCTCCCTTTTCGTCACAACGGTGCGGTAAAGCGACTGCAGTACCGCTCCCGCTGCTCCGATTCTCCGACCCATCTCTCGCTGCATTGTTCCCTCACTCGAGAACAAGACAAGAGATCGTTTGTTATTTAAAAGTATTATTCTGAGCCCAAGAACAGCTTTAAAAAGACCTCGTGATAAGATTCCCCGAACTTTATTTACTATGTATACAATATATATTTTTATTACAAAAACATGTATTATTTAAACATTTCAAAGATAGCAAGACAACAAATGCGGCTGTACATTTTGATGATTTTATGATAACATTTCAAACTTAATAATACTGTCAGTCATTCACTTCTTTTATGACTGACAGTATTATCATGGTGTTTAAACTTCATTCTGAAACTGTCAATGAGATCTGTGAATCATTTGAAAAACATAAACCTTTTCAACTTAATATGACAACCTCTAAAAAAGAGACGGCTGTGTCTGTCAACAATAACAATTTGTTTTGTAGACAACACTGAAAAATAAATTAGGCAATGCCACAATACAGCAGCGTCTCTCGTTTAAAAAAATAATATAATAACAAAACCTTCATCAGAAAAACAACGTCGTGACATAAGTTTGACAAGTGAAGAAAGACACAATGAAAAGTATACCTAAAAATTGTCATTTAGAAACATTACATTCAGAGTTGCAATAAAAAAGTTCAAGTATTTCCCCTCAAGCCTAAATGGTTCTTGATATGATAGAAACGATTATTAGCAAATCGAGCAGCAAAAATGAGTTTGGCCAAAACAATAATATATTATTCACCTCTAGGCTCCTTGTAGCCCCAGATTTGTATGTTTAATCAAATGGTGTTTAGGAGAGTCGAGCCCCCGGGAAATGAAATGATGTCAGTGCAAACCAATTTTTATATAATTTGAATAAAAGGCAGCAAAAAAAGGTAATCAAATTGGACCAAAAACGCTTCCAGTGCATCATTATCCAAGTGTTTTAGTGCTCATGGAAATCCCCCACAATGAACCATAGTGGCTTTATTATTGCTCAATTCAGATTCCTTCCTTTATTAAGCAGCAGTTTAGCAAAAATAGATATTTTT
>NW_011342856.1:0-2227 GCF_000735185.1 Notothenia coriiceps | reverse complement strand
ATGAGGTGACCCGCCCCCCCACACACACACACACACACACACACACACACACACACACACACACACACACACACACTTTATTACCAGGGGCAGCAGTTAATTTCTGGAATATAAAGTGCTGACCTTCTGGTCTCGTGGAGAATGATGACCACGGGCGGCAGCAACAATCTGCTGAGCGTCAGTGGATCTCAGCAGGGCTCAAACAAGAGAGGGGTTTATGGAGGTCTTACACACTTGATGTGAAACACTGACGAGCATCATCGAAATGACGATAGATATACACGCGCATTGTGTGTATTCTTAATTCTTCTTTCCTTATCTCTTGCTCGAAAACCCTTAATGCACTTCATTGGCTTTTATCTGCAAGACTCCAACATGCCAACCCTCAAATTCTTAATAATAATAATACTAAAGGAAAGCAGTGCATGACTACATTTCCATTCTGGTTTGGGTTCAAATAAGTACCGGACTTGGTCACGGACTAACGTAGTTAACGGTGTAACAAGACGTTTTTCAAGTTGTCGCACCCATCATGAACTCTGCTCTTCTGTGCAGAGATATCTGTGTTGATCCATACGAAGGTCGCCTAGCTACTTTGAAAAATGCTTCGATTTTTCAGCAAACACTTACACTTACCGATCGGCGGTTGTCAGCGTTGTGAAAAAAGTTCCAGTAGCGTTTCACCTTTTTGGTCATTTTCTGCCGATTTGAGTTTTTAAATCCACTTTCTTTCACAGATTTGAGAAAGTTGAACGCTACGTGTTCTGTGCAATGGTTTGCCTTGTGGACGCCTAATACGAACAACTATAACTTCCAATTTGTTTTCCAAAATATTTTCCTTCCAAAACGTCCTAATTTCCCCACTTATAAAATGTCTTCACCTTCAAAGTCCTTTTTCAAAATGTTTCCATGTCTGCCGTGTTTTCATTTTCCAACGACGACTTCACCTTTCAGACATTTCTTCAAAATCAACTTACAATCCAAATAAAACTACAATTTTATACGTCCTCACTTCTCATTTCTTTACAATAAATCCTTCAAACTATCCAAGAAAGTCTTGATCTTGCAGACATGTCCTCACTTTCCAAGTCCTTTTCCAAAGTGTTCCCATGTTTCCCTAGAGAAAATGAGCCTTGAGACCCTGAACTCTACACATAATGAAAGTGTGTTTCAATAATGTAAAATATTTTAGCTTTGCAAGATCGAAGACCAAGTTTTCCATCAAGCGTTTCTCCCCGTAGAGTTTAAGATTCCCTCCACGGCAGCGCTGGATGTCAGAGTTACAGCGTGATGGATTTTGAAGACAAAGTCGATGAAAGTAGTTTGTTCGAGGGAACAAAGGTCAGTGTGAAGAGAAAAGAAGTGTGAATGTATTAAAGGAACAGTCAGACTATGACAGAGACAAATGTCAGGCGGTGAGACGGAGAGGAAAAGATGATTGGTGTTTACAGACGGAGGGGACAAAGATGTCCAATGGCAAATTAGAAAAGAGGAGGACGGAGTGAAGAGAATATAAATAGAGCGTCTATTTTAAAGTCTCCGTCCTTCTGTCATCTCTGCGGGACGTCAGCAATGTTTTAAAGAGTGTTTTCAGTATGTAGTGTCTCTACTTTAAAGAGTCCTCTCCTGCTGATGTTCAGGTGTATATCAGTATGTAGTGTCTCTACTTTAAAGAGTCCTCTCCTGCTGATGTTCAGGTGTATATCAGTATGTAGTGTCTCTACTTTAAAGAGTCCTCTCCTGCTGATGTTCAGGTGTATATCAGTATGTAGTGTCTCTACTTTAAAGAGTCCTCTCCTGCTGATGTTCAGGTGTATATCAGTATGTAGTGTCTCTACTTTAAAGAGTCCTCTCCTGCTGATGTTCAGGTGTATATCAGTATGTAGTGTCTCTACTTTAAAGAGTCCTCTCCTGCTGATGTTCAGGTGTATATCAGTATGTAGTGTCTCTACTTTAAAGAGTCCTCTCCTGCTGATGTTCAGGTGTATATCAGTATGTAGTGTCTCTACTTTAAAGAGTCCTCTCCTGCTGATGTTCAGGTGTATATCAGTATGTAGTGTCTCTACTTTAAAGAGTCCTCTCCTGATGATGTTCAGGTGTATATCAGTATGTAGTGTCTCTACTTTAAAGAGTCCTCTCCTGCTGATGTTCAGGTGTATATCAGTATGTAGTGTCTCTACTTTAAAGAGTCCTCTCCTGCTGATGTTCAGGTGTATATCAGTATGTA
>NW_011342855.1:0-3438 GCF_000735185.1 Notothenia coriiceps | reverse complement strand
TACTTTTACTCAAGAATGATGTAGGAGAGACATGAGAAGAGGGGACAATGTTGATGTAGAGAGACATGGAGAAGAGGGGACACATGTTGATGTAGAAGAGACATGAAGAAGAGGGGACACATGTTGATGTAGAAGAGACATGAAGAAGAGGGGACACATGTGATGTAGAAGAGACTGAAGAAGAGGGGACACATGTTGATGTAGAAGAGACATGAAGAAGAGGGGACACATGTTGATGTAGAAGAGACATGAAGAAGAGGGGACACATGTTGATGTAGAAGAGACATGGAGAAGAGGGGACACATGTTGATGTAGAAGAGACATGAAGAAGAGGGGACACATGTTGATGTAGAAGAGACATGAAGAAGAGGGGACACATGTTGATGTAGAAGAGACATGAAGAAGAGGGGACACATGTTGATGTAGAAGAGACATGAAGAAGAGGGGGGACATGTTGATGTAGAAGAGACATGGAGAAGAGGGGACACATGTTGATGTAGAAGAGACATGAAGAAGAGGGGACACATGTTGATGTAGAAGAGACATGAAGAAGAGGATTTTGCATAACAGGTCCCCTTTAATATTCATTCCCCAGCATCCTGCTTTCCGGTAACCCTCTGGATTGTGTTTGTGAGAACTTGTGGATCAAGATGAGGATCCTGGAGGACGGCGAGGGTCCGGATCCGGAGTGCATGGACGAGCGAGGAGTCACGCAGGAGTTCGCCACTCTCACTCCTCCAGACTGTGGTAACGTGACACTGAGTTTATAAAAAGCTCTTATTGACCGTTCAGAGAGCTGATCGCTGCATGCAAATACATCCGGAAACAAATCCATGTGAAGCTCTGGTTGCATGTTCCTTTCTCTTATTGACTCTCCATGTTTCCTGTCCATAAGTCTTCCTCCTGTGAAGCTCCCCCTGAAGATAAGAGAAAAACTCTATTGATCCCAATTTGGGAAATGTTTGCGTTGCAGCAGCATAACAGACATGGCATTGTACAATACAAATTAAAAAGACGAGAAAAAAATCATGTTGAATTTACAAATTAACAAAAACAAAATATAAAGCAAGTTATTATATATACATAAGTATGTGGGAGATGGAATATTAAACTGAATATATACATTTAAAATTTAGACAGTGTCTTCTCTCCCCCAGTGGTGTAAAGTACCTAATTTACTTGAAGTACTGTACATTTTTGGGGTACTTGTACTTTACTTGAGTACTTCTACTCCACTACTTGTATTTAATACCTTAAGTTACTTCACAGATGTGGATGAATGATGTGAAATCTAATCAAGTGTTAAATCAGACTTTAGTTCCACCTGGAGTAAATCCACCAGCTACCCTGCAGTATACAAAGTCATTCAAACTAGCTGCACCTTTACCAGCTTTGAGAACACTTTAATGATCAATCATTATAAAACATATCATATATATTATTCTGAAATGGACCAATCTCCACAATGACTACTTTCACTGTCGCTACTTTCACTATATTTTGATGAGAATACTTTTCTACTTTCACTTGAGGAACATTTTGAATGAAGGACTTTTACTGAAACAGAGTTTTCCTACACTCTGGTACTTCTACTTTACTCAAGAACAAGATCTGAGTACTTCTACTTTTACTCAAGATCTGAGTACTTCTACTTTTACTCAAGTACAAGATCTGAGTACTTCTACTTTTACTCAAGTACACGACCTGAGTACTTCTACTTTTACTCAAGTACAAGATCTGAGTACTTCTACTTTTACTCAAGTACAAGATCTGAGTACTTCTACTTTTACTCAAGTACAAGATCTGAGTACTTCTACTTTACTCAAGTACAAGATCTGAGTACTTCTACTTTTACTCAAGATCTGAGTACTTCTACTTTTACTCAAGTACAAGATCTGAGTACTTCTACTTTTACTCAAGTACAAGATCTGAGTACTTCTACTTTTACTCAAGAACAAGATCTGAGTACTTCTCTCACCTCTGCTTGTAGGTGAAATGTTATTTTGGATTGGTACTTTCTAAATGTAATACTTACATTTTATTTACTTTTTGAAGTTTTAATTTCAATGCTAAGACTTTTACTTGCAACACAGTGTTTTGACAGAGTGGTAAAAGTACTTTCACTTAAGTTCAGGACCTAAAGAGAGGAATAAGTTATTCTAAGTACAGAAACACGTCCTCCCTGCAGCACTAGCTCCTGGTTTGCCCCTGAGTCTGTGGCTGGACTCCAGATGGAGACATGTTGGCGCAGCCTGCCAGCAGAGATAAAGCAGCTCATGCTAATTCATTCACAGCTTCCTCATTTGCATTCTGCTGCAGGGCTGGGAGGTAACCTCTAAAGCCAGCAAAAATCACACCGAGCCAAAAAAAGAAGAACATATAAACGGCCAAATATTTGACACGCGTATTAAGATGGTGGGAGGAGAAAGTGCGTAGGAAGTTGAGTTACCTGTAGCGACCTGAAGCTTCCCTTCAGCAGCAAACACACAGGGCACACACAGAGAGGAGGAGGAGGAGGAGGGTGGGAAGAGAGGAAGAAGCACCACAATCAGTTAGAGCAAAGCACCCGGAAGCTTCTGTGCCAAGCTGCGAATTAACGAGCGGCATGCAGAGCCGTGATCCACAAGAACAAGGCCTGAAGACTGGAACTCAGGAGGAGTAACTCCAAGAGAGGGATTCCTGATCTAAATGTTTACTTAGTTAAATAAAGAGAGAGGAGAATTCAATGGTCTGTTTTTATATCAAATCACTTTCTTATTGTGATTAAAAAGTAGTTTAACTTGAATACATTCTGATATGAAGAGTAGGGGAAATATTCATCAATAAAAACCACTTCTAAAATCACAATATTTCCTCGATAGTAGGGCTGCTCAATTAAATCGTATTTTAATCGCGATTACGGCTCGCAACGATTACGAAAACAACGTAATCGAAATAAAACAATTATTTTTGGGGTTTTTCAGTTGAGTTATACTTAGAGTTCAGGGTAATCAACCGTTAAACATACTGTTGAAAAAAATAATCTCCAATAAATTGATGTTTTCAAAGTAAATGGATAATCGTTTTTAATAATCGTGATATCAATTATTGACCCAAATAATCGAGATTCTGATTTTTGCCATAATCGAGCAGCCCTACTCGATAGTTAAGAAACCAATATTACAATACAACAAACTATCTTAAATATCACACAGTCTCCCTGCATACACCCTGATAAACTCAAACAAAACATCACCTCTTTTCAGGTATACCTTTAAACCTAAATGTAGCTTCATATTTAATGTGTGTAATCTTTCACATGTACTCGAGGAGAAGGGAAATCCTTCTTTTGAAATATTCAAACACATTGTTGATTAACTATCCTTAGGGTCGGGACGACATGAGAAAATCATTGCAGAAATAATGGTGATTTCCCCTTTTCTCGAAGTCGCTTGTCAG
>NW_011342854.1:300-3161 GCF_000735185.1 Notothenia coriiceps | reverse complement strand
ATTAATACAGTTAACAAGTGGAGGACAGAGGAGGCTCTTAAAGAAGAAGTTACAGGTCTGTGAGAGCCAGAAATCTTGTTTGTTTGTCGGTGACCAAATACTTATTTTACCGAGGAATTTACCAATTAATTCATTAAAAATCCTACAATGTGATTTTACGGATTCTTTCCCCCCATTCTGTCTCTCATAGTTGAAGTGTACCTAGGATGAAAATTACAGGCCTCTCTCATCTTTTTAAGTGGGAGAACTTGCACAATTGGTGGCTGACTAAATACTTTTTTGCCCCACCGTAGATATCANGTCAAAGGACACCAGAAACAAAATTGTAGACCTGCACCAGGCTGGGAAGACTGAATCTGCAATAGGTAAGCAGCTTGGTGTGAAGAAATCAACTGTGGGTCCCACAGTTGATTTCTTCACACCAAGCTGCTTACCTATTGCAGATTCAGTCTTCCCAGCCTGGTGCAGGTCTACAATTTTGTTTCTGGTGTCCTTTGACAGCTCTTTGGTCTTGGCCATAGTGGAGTTTGGAGTGTGACTGTTTGAGGTTGTGGACAGGTGTCTTTTATACTGATAACGAGTTCAAACAGGTGCCATTAATACAGTTAACAAGTGGAGGACAGAGGAGGCTCTTAAAGAAGAAGTTACAGGTCTGTGAGAGCCAGAAANAAACCCCTCTCTCTTACTCCCCTGATCTTCTTCCAGATAAAGATATTTTCAATATTTCTTTGCACAAACAGGATGTGCAAACTCATGCTTCATCACTCAGTGAGTGATGAAGCATGAGTTTGCACATCCTGTTTGTGCAAAGAAATATTGAAAATATCTTTATCTGGAAGAAGATCAGGGGAGTAAGAGAGAGGGGTTTGACGTTGCGATTATATCATTACATCATTACATGTCACTTGTTAGACGCTTTTATCCAAAGCAACTTACATACTCAGTACTGTGGAGCTACTAAATGCATCCTTTATTTGGGTCTCTGTGACACTAGGTTGTTAGTTCTGTAATAATCTTTTTAACTATATGTGACAGAACAACTGAAATGCATTAGGGAAACCATGCCAACAGTCATAAGACAGCAACAGGGTCATTTACTATATTAATGCAGAGATCTCCTACAGAAGAAAACTGTCCTGGTAAAAGCATGTCACATCCAGCTTGAACAAATCCAACTCTGGACAGATGTGACGTAACCTTTCCGGGATTAGCTCTTCTGAGTCTTGACATAAACATGACATATTTGCATTTTTGGGTAGCGATCATTCATTATCAGTCTATTCTTCTACTTCTTTCTCTTCCCTAAGTTGACATTAAACATGACGGGAGTTTATTCTGTCTGACAACCTAAAGAAGGACCATTCTTGTGTTTTTGTCAATTATAACGCATTCATTAATACCACATTTAATCTAGGCTTTTTCTCAGGCTGTTGCTAATATCAGTCAGTGTGCCAAAACAACATGTTTCCTTCTGGGAAAGGTTTGTCTGTTTGTTTGAGTGAAGGAATAAACATTGCATAATATCAGCATTTAAGAGAATATTTCAGTATCACTTTCCAGCTTTTTCAGCTGCCTTTTTTGGCCAAAATCAGCCCGATTTGGGAATGTGTCATTGGAGTATAAGACAGTCCTGGATAGTTCTCATCAGAAATCTTGTGAGGAAAGTGGTTGTGTGTTGCTCTAAAGAGGTGGGGGAACTATCCAGACGTACATTTGCCAAATCAAACAGTTATTCTCTACCCTTTAAGTCTCTTGTTAACCAAAAAACTATTTTCTTATTACATTTTTTTTCCAGAAAAGTCTAAATCAAACGTGTTGAAGTTTGTTTTTACAACTATGTTAAAAAAAACACCATGTGCACTAAAGGATTATTCTGTATATCTCTGCTTAACACTTGACCATCGTGTTCACTTTCATCACCACAGGTGCTGGTCAGAAGAGTGCGATGTTCGTCCATGCTCAGTCCTTCGAGGATCTGACCGCTGAGGCTGAGGAGGAAGTTCGGAGGGAGGCCGAAATCAACAAATCAGGAGATAGTGAAGAGGAGCTGAAGGTGCTGGTGGGAGAGAAGGAGCCACACAGCAGCGACATGACGTCAGAGAGTAGGACTAAGGAGGAAGACGTGACCAGCGAGGCGTGGAGGAGCCACAGGAAACACGTGTTCGTGTTGAGCGACGCTGGAAAGCCGATCTACTCTCGCTACGGCACGGAGGAGGCTCTGTCCAGCACCATGGGGGTGATGATGGCCCTGGTGTCTGTCGTTGAGGCCGAGAAGAACATCATCCGCTCCATCCAAGCAGGTCAGACTGTACTTTGGTTTCATGCTATTAGGGAAAGGGGATATTTTCATGTGATATCTACTGTGGGGCAAAAAAGTATTTAGTCAGCCACCAATTGTGCAAGTTCTCCCACTTAAAAAGATGAGAGAGGCCTGTAATTTTCATCCTAGGTACACTTCAACTATGAGAGACAGAATGGGGGGAAAGAATCCAGGAAATCACATTGTAGGATTTTTAATGAATTAATTGGTAAATTCCTCAGTAAAATAAGTATTTGGTCACCTACAAACAAACAAGATTTCTGGCTCTCACAGACCTGTAACTTCTTCTTTAAGAGCCTCCTCTGTCCTCCACTTGTTAACTGTATTAATGGCACCTGTTTGAACTCGTTATCAGTGTAAAAGACACCTGTCCACAACCTCAAACAGTCACACTCCAAACTCCACTATGGCCAAGACCAAAGAGCTGTCAAAGGACACCAGAAACAAAATTGTAGACCTGCACCAGGCTGGGAAGACTGAATCTGCAATAGGTAAGCAGCTTGGTGTGAAGAAATCAACTGTGGGAGCAATTATTAGAAAA
>NW_011342854.1:0-237 GCF_000735185.1 Notothenia coriiceps | reverse complement strand
TTGAGGGAGATTATCAGTGGTCTTGTCTGTCTTCCATTTTCTAATAATTGCTCCCACAGTTGATTTCTTCACACCAAGCTGCTTACCTTATTTGCAGATTCAGTCTTCCCAGCCTGGTGCAGGTCTACAATGTTGTTCCTGGTGTCCTTTGACAGCTCTTTGGTCTTGGCCATAGTGGAGTTTGGAGTGTGACTGTTTGAGGTTGTGGGCAGGTGTCTTTTATACTGATAACGAGTT
>NW_011342853.1:1989-2220 GCF_000735185.1 Notothenia coriiceps | reverse complement strand
TGTGTGTCTGTGTGTGTGAGTGTGTGTGTGTCTGTGTGTCTGTGTGAGTGTGTGAGTGTGTGAGTGTGTGTGTGTGTGTGTGTGTGTGTGTGTGTGTGTGTGTGTGTGTATGTGTGTGTGTGTGTGAGTGTGTGTGTGTGTGTGTGTGTGTGTGAGTGTGTGAGTGTGTGAGTGTGTGTGTGTGTGTGTGTGTGTGTGTGTGTGTGTGTGTGTGTGTGTGTGTGTGTGTGT
>NW_011342853.1:0-1796 GCF_000735185.1 Notothenia coriiceps | reverse complement strand
TATTTAAAGAGCAGATTGAAGGAGCTTTCACTGAGAGAGTCACAACACATCTGCCTCTGGAGTGAATATCAATTCACACTTAGAGCCAGTGTCCCACGCGCCAGTGACCAAGCCCCCAGGAAGTGCCTGCGACTCCTGAGGAGAACAATGGGTTGTGTCCAAACGGGCGGTACTACAACTTCCAATATGTTGTGTCTGTTTGTGTGTGTGTTGGGGGGGTTGTGTATGTCTATGTGTGTGTGTGGTGGTGGTGTGTTGTGTTGTGTGGGTGGTGTGTGGTGTGGTGTGTGGTTTTGGTGTGTGTGTGTGGGGGTGGTGTGTGTTTGCGCCTTGCGTTGCGTGTGTGTGTGTTGTCCTGTGTGGTGTGTTGTGGTGTTGTGGTTGTTGTTGTGTGTGTGTGTGTGTGTGTGGTGGGGGTGTGTGTGTGTCTGCTGCCGTGTGGTGTGGGTGTGGTGTGTTTGCGAGTGTGGTTTGGTTGTGTGCTTGGCATTGTGTGGTGTGGTGTGTGGTGTGTGGGTCTGTGAGTGTGAGTGTGTGTGTGTGGTTGTGTGTGGTGGCGGAGCGTCGGCGGGTGTGTGGTGACGGACTGTTTGGTCTGTAGTGTGTGTGTGGTGTGTGTTGTGTGCTTTGGCATGGTGTCTGTGGTCTGTGGTGTGTGTGGTGTGAATGTGTGTGCCTCTTGTGCATGTGCTGGTGTGTGTGTTGGTGCTGTGCATGGTGTGTGTGGTGTGTGTGTGTGTGTCGTGTCTGTGTGCGTGCTCTACATTAATTAATATCATATCAAATGATTAAAAAAAAGCCGCTGTCCAGCTTTTCTGAAACACGTGCATTAAAGAAACTTCACTTCACTTTTACTTCTGGAACTTTTTAAAGCTTTAAAGGAGAAAAGAATGTCGACGTTCCAGAGCAGCAGGAGGCCTTCTCTAAATATCTTTAGACACATATTTACGACCGCACACGTAACGACAGGCAGATTTATTGATCCAGCACGCGATCAATCATCCTAACGAGGAGCCAGCGGCGGCCTTTGACCCCTGAACGACCCCGAGAGGTCAAAGGTCACTCATCCACAGCGCCGCATCTCAACAATAACTAGAGATATGACACAAAGGAACGTTTTCATCCCCCTTTTATTACTTTTGATATCAGTTATATTGGGCTGTTCACATGCTGTACCCACAATGCAATGGGGTTTATCAAACGGATTATGAATAAATTAAAAAATAATGTGAAGTTTTTTGTAAAATAGGTTAAATCTGATAAATAACGCAATTTACGAAGGACATTTATTCTTCCTTTTTATGAAACAAAAGTCTTAACAAATCAATTTATGTATGAATATGTATAGTACATTAATACAGGGATATGAGTGTTAATAATACCTTTAAGCAAGTTAGTATTAAATGGACTTGAATTAATTAATTTCGACAGTTTCAGCAATATCGTGTGTTGTTACTTCCACTTTAAGAGGACATATAATGTTGTTTGTTAGGTCCATATTTGTATTTGTTTGCTTTGACTTACTCTACGGAGAGAGCAAGTCAAAGCAATGCAGCAAAATAATAAAAAAGGAAG
Source organism: Notothenia coriiceps (assembly GCF_000735185.1). Taxonomy (NCBI): domain Eukaryota; kingdom Metazoa; phylum Chordata; class Actinopteri; order Perciformes; family Nototheniidae; genus Notothenia; species Notothenia coriiceps. Next base: position 221 of record NW_011342853.1, on the reverse strand, counting down.
TGAAGGACGGAGAGAAACCGAGAGGAAGCGTTTCTCCTGCAGAGGATTTGACTCATTTTCCAGAGAAGAAAAACCGACAGTGTGAGTATTTGTGGCTCATTAATCTGCTGTTGTCAGCTTCACACACACACACACACACACACACACACACACACACACACACACACACACACACACACACACACACACACACACACACACACACACACACACACACACTG
>NW_011342852.1:0-6137 GCF_000735185.1 Notothenia coriiceps | reverse complement strand
TGAAGCTATAATAGTCGTAAGTCAATTCTAGAAATAGAAATAATAATTTTTTGGAAGTTTTACACTTAACACCTTTTGATGTACCGTTTACTTTCATTGTGGAGAGACTGGTGTTAATCAGTGAGGAATATAAAACGTTAAATCTTACTGAAGTGGTCGGGTGATCCCAGTGTGGAGAAGACGCAGGTGAGGAACTGCAGACGGACCTGGACCTCCGCACTGTGGCTGTACCTGAGCACCACGGCAAGGAAGGACAGGTCAGTAACCGAAAACAAAAAGAGACAATCATTATATCCTTTCATTCTTATCTGCAGCATTTCTTTGAGGAACCGAGGTGAAGGTCTGACGGACTTACAGTGCAAACTTGTGCCGGTGTTCCCGGACTTCCTGGATGTAGTGCTGCAGGTTATCGAAGAACAGCTTCATCATGTGCAGCTCCTTCTCTGCCCACCTGAATCACACACACACATATATTTAGGAGCCGTTCAGCATCTTCAGACCAGTAGAAATACGGTACGTAGGCGGGAAAAGTTATACTAGAAGTTGATGATGTTAAAGTTAGGAGAAGTCACTCACATGGTGATCCAGTGAGTGTCGTAGCTGGAGCCAAACTGCTGAAAAGTGCCGAAAAGCTTGGGTAGTAGACGCAGGGAAACAACGACAGACCTGAGAGGGAAGACGAGGCGATGAGGGTCAAAAACATGGATACAAAAAACATTGAAGGTGTTCTAAAAATATTATTTTTTTGCAGTGTGAGAAGTTTTTTTTACTTTATATTTGCAGAACTACGAGTCATTAAAACAATATCACTCTTGCTTATATCATTAAAAAGTTTTAATGTAACTACTTTGCACACTTTTAGATGTATACAGTACCCTATTTTCATATTTAAGTTGGAAGAGTTTGGTACATTAGTGTATTCATATTTTATTTAATATTGTGTATTCTATAGATACACATCTTTCTACTGTTTATATCTATAGATTTACAGTTAGCAACAGCCTGTTGCTACCGATACAAAATAATTTCCCATTGCTTTTTTTTGGACATACAACTCATCCATCCATCCATTAGGGCTGTCCCGAATAAAAATGTTCGGGCTCCGGATATTCAGTAGTAATCAGCAGCGAATATTCGGCCCGACGGCCCGCGCGCGCGGGGGGGGGCGTAGTAATCAGCAGCGAACCGCTTCGACACGTGTATTTCGGTTTATTTCACGACATTCATTTTGTTATTCTACAGTATTGTTGTTTTATAGTTATTTGTTAATGTAACCCAATTTGTGCTCTTTGAAATTGAAAAGGATATCACATTGTGTTTGTTACTTTCGTTGCAGTTGTATGTCTTAAGTGTAATTTGGCTTGGCTTCCTATTTATGGACATGCTTTTATTTTGGAGGAGAGTCAGCAGGAAGTTAGACAGGAAGTTGTTGTTGCTTTGGAAACAACGTGACGGAGATTAACGGAGCAAAGTAATATGTAGGCTACATATGAAGAAGGAGAAAGTAAACAATAACGTTTATAGTTAAGTGTTAGCACCCCACGAAGAGGCACAAGCGCTTACGTTGATATTGGAGATTTCAATAAATTCAATTTGAAAAATAAACGGGAAAAAAACGAAAAAACAAACAAAACGAATAACGAAATTGAAACCCGAATAGTACTCCAACGAACGAATATTCGGGTACAGCCCTACCATCCATCCGTCTGTCTGTCTGTCTGTCTGTCTGTCTGTCTATCTATCCATCTAATGTGCTTTTTTTGACAAACACCCAATAATTGACCTTTTCAAAATAATTTAATACAATAAAATAATTTCTAGATCACTTCTCCATGCAGCTTTCCGAGATTCATTCTACGAGTGTTGTTGTTCGTTTGCAGAAAAGGTTAAATCCAGTTCGCTCCCTGAAAAAATAGGCCTGTCGCTCAGTCAGTCTTACCTGTGGTGAGCCAGGTTGTCAAGGCAACCCTCGATGAAGCGCATCCGGATCTGTCTGTCAGTGAACCAGCAGACGAGAGAACAGAGCAGCTTCTCCGCTTCGTTGATCAGACCCTCAGACAGATGGATCTAAAACAAACACACACACACATTAAACATGAGACCAGAGGGGGGAGAAGTACTTTGACATCTGTCTATGAGAAGAAGATGGAGGCCGTACCGCGTCGTCGTCCTGCACCAGGTCCCACAGCAGAGTGTTTCCCTTCTTGCAGACGTTGTCCAGGTTGATGTCGGTCACAGCGTGGCTGTTGGAGAACTGGTGCTTATGGACGGCTGGCCCTGCGCACACACACACACACATTAATATATATTAATCAGTAATGTGGATCGTAATGGCTTGGTGGGTAAAGACAAATTAAACAACATTTGAGAATAACACTTACAGTTTACTGAAATGCAGACATTGAAACATGGAAAGACAGCACTTCTACTATATTACAATACCCAAAGTAGGGCCGCACAATTAATAAGAAATGTATTAAAATTGCAATACGGACTAGTCTTTGCTCTAAGTATATAAGTATAAGGGATTGTCCACAGTACTGACGTCACATCGTGTCACGTGACTTGAATTTTGAATTGAGCCGTTCCTTATAGATACTATCTCTTTACGCATTAGTGATGGGATTTCCGGCTCCTTTTAGTGATTCGGATCATTTGGCTCGGTTCACTAAGAAAAGCCGGCTCTCTCGAAGTGTGTAAAGTCTGTGAAGGGAGGAGGAAAAAAGCTTCCGCGATCACCGTCTCCTCTCTGCTGCTCCAAGCCCCGCCCCCTCCTAATGAGTGACAGGCTGATAGTAACCTGATAGAAACTTTATTATTCCACTTATCACTGAGAATAAGGTGGTCAGATGACGGCAAGATGCCCCCCTGGCGGAAATGCTGGTTGTAGCCCTTACCCAAAACAATAGACTAAACACAGGGTGTCTTCCGAGTCACTTGCTTCATAAGCGAGGCAAGAATACTTCCTGGCATTCGGAAAACGAAAAGTGAAACAGGCGAGCAAGTGTGCGTTATATGAGAGGCCCCGCCTGTTGTAAATACTCCTGTTGTCCTGCTGTGTTCAGACTCCCAGTCCTGTGGTGTGATGCCACATTCAGGACATCAGTGTCCTTTTTTTAAAGAAGACTGTTGCTAGAAGCTGCAGCTAGACTGCAGAAGCTTTAGTTTTTAGTTTTTGACGGATGGGAACAACTTCCCACACAGATACCTGTATAGGGATGCCTATACAATTCATTTATTTGGTTTATAAATGAATGTCAAGACATTTATGTTATTGATTTCGGAAGCACTTTCTAAATAATAAAAAGAGAGTTCATATGTATTTACTGCATGTATGCATTGATGAAAAATAAGCCATGTGCAGTATAGACAATTGAGGATGCAACGCATTGGTATGAATTGTTCGTGATGCATCGGGATATCGAATTGAATCGAATCGTGAGACCAGTGAAGATGCACAGCCCTAATATGTATATTATTTTACTATCGCTATCGCACCATGACATCAAGTCAAATTCCTCGTACGTGTCAACCTACCTGGTGATAAACCTGATTCTGATATCAGGATGTATCAGGATGTATCAGGATGTATCTGTATAATATATATAATACATGTGATTGTCCAGTGGGTGCTGCTGACCTTGCACCAGGTGCTCGTGGTAGATGGAGGCGAGGTTGGGGAGGTGCTGCTGGAGGTGAGAGCTGAGCTCAGCGTGGGAGTTGATCTGCACCAGCTCCTCCTCGCAGCCCGACTCCTCTCCATCGAAGTCGGCCATGTTCTTCTCCGACTTGGCGCTGACCTGAGAGCTGCTGCAGGACACATCGTCAGCGCTCAGCATGTCCTCCACCATCGGACTGAGAGGAGGAGGGGGAGGGGTTTGTGGAAGAGAAGCAGAGAAGATGTTATTTTCCCATGTGTTAATGTGTGTATGTGTGACTATGTTAAAAACCCAATAAATATAATGTTAAAGTCCTCACCCTTCATGGTAGGGTTAGGGTTAGATCATTTTAAAACTGCAACTACTTTGCACACTTATGTAATATGTTCAAATGTTCCTTAAGTAGTACGTTCATTTTGTGCACGCCTCGTCTACACGCTGCCGTAACAAAACAATTTCCCATTTGTGATGACTAAATGTAATCTAATCTATTCTTTTTTAAGTGCTCACCCGTCATGGTGTTGATGGTGGTGGGGGGAGGGGGGTGTTATTCTCCCATTTGTTAATGTATGTGTAACTGTATGTTCTTTCTGTGTTAAAAACCCAATAAATATAATGTTAAAGCTCTCACCCTTCATGGTGGTGGTGGTGATGATGGTGATGGTGGTGGTGCTGGGGGCCAATAAAGCGCCGGCAGTTGAAGATCTCGTTGCCCATGGCGTCCCCCAGGAAGTCCCCGGGCCCCCGAGGCAGACATGGAGGCTCCTGAGAACCCTGAGGACCCTGAACCATCTGAGAGGGTCCGATCTCCGGCTGCTGAGGCTCCGTCACATCGGGCCGAGCCGACGCAGACGCAGAACAAGCGTCCAGCATCCTCATCCGGCCCTCCAGAGACGCAGACGCCATGACGGCAGCAGAAGAAGCTTCCGGGTTGAAAGGGAGGTTTTTCGATTTGGCCCCGCCTCCTGAACCGCTAGGCCCCGCCCCCTGGCTCGTGCCTTCACCAAGAGCCTCCCCCGCCTTCCTCTTCCTGGACTCAGTCTGCTCCCTCTGTTCTTTTTGATGATTCCCGCCTTCAGCAGCCGACCGATTCCCCTCGTCTTCGTCGTCATCGTCATCATCGTCCTCGTCGTCCTCGTCGTCTTCCTCGTCGTCATCCTCCTCCTCCTCTTCCTCCTCTTTGAGGGCCTCGCTGTCGGCCATGTCGTCAGAGTGCATCTCGCTGCCGGGGCTCCCTGCTGATTGGCTGGCTCTGGAGGAGGCGGCCTCGTTGCTGGAGGCTTCGCTGCGGCCGCTGCTGCTGCCCGGCCCGCTGCTGCCCTCCTCCACACTGTTGGCCGTCTCGTCAGAGCTGCCCTGCATCGACTCCTGGGAGGAACAGAGACACAAATGTGTTTTATTATGCTACTTTTATATTACTATCACGTTTCTTTTTCATTATCTGGAAAACATGAGCACAAAATCAATTGCATGTTGAGTTTCTTTTGTGTGGTTGCAAAATTTTAGCAAATAATAATAATGAATAGTCTGAGAAAAGAGTCTGGTTCTCAAAATGTTACACAGCATTACAAATCCTACCCCTTTGTATGTGCATGTGTACGTAGGTGTATCAGGGTTTCCGTTAGCCGGTAACATTTATTAAAAACAGGTAAATTCAAAATGTCCGCTAATAATTAGGGATGCTCTGATCGATCGGCCGTCGATCGTTATCGGCTGATATTCCCTCTTAATAGTTTGACCGGTGCTCCCTATAAAGGCCGATCAGGAGAGCTGGACCTGATCGATGTGGACATAAACGCGAGTGAAGTGTAACCGGACGAGAGAGAGAGATCAGATCTACCTCTTGCTATTACTCAAAGTTAATGTAAACTTTTGAATAATGTACTTCATCTACTACAAGTCGTTTGCTTGAATGTAATAATGATGTTGTTTGTGGAATCATTTATTGAAAAATGAATCTAAACTTTCCGATCTGTTACGATTATAAACTGAAGCAATATAAAAATGACTCCTATTAACTGAGTTTCAAACATCGGTATATCCGGTCCTAGTCCTGTAATTACCTGCTAACGGAAACTCTGCTTCACAACTCTTATTATTATTATTGAAACATGACCGGTAAGTTTCAAATGTGTCCGGTAAAATTAATTATTTGACCAGCAAGAAAAAATCCTAGCGGAAACCCTGATGTGTATGTTTGTGTGTATATATATATATACATACACACACATACTTTTTGGATCACCTGCATTCACACTAAAAAAACTTCAACATGTCGAAAACTCAGCTGCCCGCTTGCTCACCTCCACCCGACGCTCCGACCACATCACCCCTATCCTCCATGACCTCCACTGGCTCCCCATCAAACACCGCATTGACTTTAAAATATTACTTTTCACTTTCAAAGCCCTCAACTACCTTGCCCCCCCCCTACCACTGTTACCTCATCCAATGACACATCCCCACCCGTCGCCTCAG
>NW_011342851.1:0-4659 GCF_000735185.1 Notothenia coriiceps | reverse complement strand
GTGTGTGTGTGTGTGTGTGTGTGTGTGTGTGTGTGTGTGTGTGTGTGTGTGTGTGTGTGTGTGTGTGTGTGTCAGTTCATACCTCCACTGCCGCTGGGCAGACCTGGAGGAGCTGGAGAAGGACAAGAGGATACACCAAAAGGTCAAGAGGTTCAGGGCCAAGCAGCTGCTCCTCAACAGCTTCATAACAGAGGTAAGACTCCCCTACGGTCAGCCCAGCTCCACACCTAATGAAGTCAATAGGTGCGTTCACACCGCAGTACTTTTCCCACTTTAGTTCCGATATAGTTCCGAAATGTCGCGTTCACACCAAAAAGAGACGGAACTAAAATTAGTTCATCAGAACCTTTTTTTACCCCCCTTTCCCTCCCTGCTAGAGAGCAGGTACTTTCGTGGGAGAAAAAGGTTCCTATGTCTGATTGGCTGGGCGGATTGCCAACCACGCCCCGTAAAACTCCCAAAAAGTTTTGTGAAGACATTTTATTATCCTCGCATTAGCATGATTAGCATTAGCCCAGCGCAGAAACGCAGAGAGACTAACTTATGGCAACACAAAAGAAAACATGGGAGCGGTGGAGATGAGGAGGTGTCGGCATTCTGGCGAATTACTCTGAAGGCTTCAGTAGAAGCTGCTGGGAGTCCCAGCAGCTTCTACTGAAGCCAGTCCCCATCTCCGGGGACCTCCGGCCAGTAAACCCAAAGCAGCAGCAGAAGAAGAAGAAGTTCATGAGAACTAAAGAGTTCTCATGAACTAAGTTCTCATGAACCTTTGTGGGAAAAGTACTCCGGTGTGAATGTGCCTATTAAAGACTATTATGGTTCTACATTTAAAATACTAGCCCTGTTTTATCATACTAAAGTTGATTCATAACAGCCTTAATTCATAAGACATAACAGAGATATGTGAAATAGGGATCAAAAGCTGTAGTATAGGGGCACACACACTGAACAAGTGTTATAAGTATTTCATAGATATTAACACATCTAGAATTGGCGAGCTCATGTACTATACTGAAACATTTTACAAGCTAAAAACACCTAACACTAACCAAATACCCTAAAAACTAATTCAACCCTGAGTGCTAAATGGTCCCAAAACAGTATTTTCATCAGTCTAAACATTGGTTTATACAGTCAAGATGTAATAAACAGAGATATATGACAAATAGAAAATAATGTTAGAAATAAAATGCATTTTAGAGTGAAGTCCCAAGCAATTTATCTTCATACAGACATGTGTTTTACAATAATGAACACTGACATTACGAGGCTCAGAAATCAACATCTTTTGAAGGGGGAAAAGCCAAAGAGAAAAACCCCATGTATACAGCTCCAGATAAAAGACCATGAAAAGATTTAGCCAGTACACGCCGTCAGCAGACCTATCGTTAAACCTCCTCCCTGCTATTGGTAAAACTTCAGTCTCTTTTCTTTCCAGATGGACGACGAGCCTTTTAACCCAGACTACGTGGAGGTGGACCGTGTCCTGGACGTTTCAGAGAGCCCAGATGAAAATGAAGAGGTGCTTTGATCTCTTCCTGTCATATTTCATGGGTTTGAGCTTCTGCCTCTCTCCACACGCACTCCCCAGACCTGACTCCTGTTTCTCTGTGTCTGTGTTTTTCTGTGGTGTAGACGGTGACCTTATATCTGGTTAAATGGTGCAGCCTGCCTTACGAAGACTCCACCTGGGAGCTGAAGGCCGACATCGACCAGTCCAAGATAGACGACTACGAACTCATCGCAGCACGCACACCCAACACTAAGAGAGTGGTAAGCAGCTCCTTCGGCGTGTGTGTCTGAATTCTCGTTGGGTGCTATATGGTTCCTCCCAGTAGGCGTGTGTTTGTGTGTGTTGGCCTGCTGCCTGCTCCTTCCTCCTCCAGATTTACAGCTCCCTTAACTGCTCTCCACAGGGCCACGTTCTTGTGGTCTCAAACACACACACACACACATGCGCGCGCGCCCTGGTCTTGTGGCCGAGCCAAACCACTAACAGTGTGTTTAATGCTGAACAGAAGCAGCTGACTGGCTGTGGTCTCTGCCTCATCACTCCTCTCTCTGCCTGCGTCCATCTCTTTAACTGTGGCCTACTGTTTCTCCTTAACCTGTTAAGCCCGGCAGCCCCCGCAGGCGAAACTGTGTCTCTCACAAAACTGTGTCTCAGGGATTCTTAACATTTAACAACCTATTAATGTGTCATACCCACTTATCGGGGAGAAACTCAGCTAACTGACGATATGAACAATTTTTTGTTAAACAAAACACAAGGGTAATACCAAGCCTCTGGATTAGCACTAAGCGAAAAAATGCTAACGCACTTAGCACTGAACTCACGGTAGAACTATTTTATTACTTATCGGATCTGCACAAACAAGATATCAGTGTGTGAGAGCTACAACCCAGCTTCCGGTGTTGGGCATGCTGGCTGCGCATCACTCATTCACCAATGGGTAATGTTTATATGGATTTAGGAACTTCCCTCTCAATTCTTTTGGCTCTAACGCTTCAAAAGAGATATCAATCATCAAAATCGAACGAGGGGGGCCAGAGATAGGTCAAATCCACACAAATGACCCCAGAAGTGTTTTTTTTGTTGCTAAATCTATCTATAAAGGTCAAATGTCACTTGTTTTGCATAAATCTTGATACAGGGTACTTATTATATGTTATAGTTTGGATTCCTAAAACGTTTAGTCTCCTATCCCATCATTCAAGGGTGGTTTTCACTATAAGTCATGTTTTTTTTTTTTGGACGGACACAATAATTAAAAAAAGTTTTACTATGTTCAATCTGAATTGACTTTAAAATAAAAACATCTATATTGATTCTGACTCCTCTACATCCAACTCACAGATGTAACCTTGCTTTGAGAAAAAAGATGATTAATTTAACCCTTTTAAGAAGTGAAGATATAGTAATTTGTTCTGGGAATGTCATTTTCGAGCCTGAGACCTGAAAAACAGGCTCAGTCAGGGCTTAAGGGGTTGAGTGCCCTGTTGGAGCGGCTCCACAGAGGCACCGTTTAGGTTTTTATTGTTGGCAAACTGTCCCAGGTAACATCTCCCTAACTATTAAAAAAAGACAGACATTTATCTTTCTCCTGCCTCTGACTTTGCCGGTTAAAAACAACTTGAGTGCATGGAGAGATTCCTCGAAGACTAAACCGCATGTTAATCTATTTTTCATATGGAGCAACATGTGGGAGGACGTTTCTCTATTCTGAGCCTTCTTTTCCCTGCTTACTGTGTGCTGCCATGCACTTTGGGTTGTAATAGAAAGCTACCTAATGCATCCGTCTTTTCTGCAAAAACATCAAATCATAATCATAATAATAATAATAAAAAATCTTTATTTGTATAGCTCTTCTCATACACCAGGTGCATATCAAAGCGCTCAAAACCTCCAGTGTACCACAGTAAATATGTATTATTCTGTAGCTGAATGACACTTGAACTGCGGTTTATTGCACCACCCCGTGTTTTACAATCACAAATTACCCTTGGATCCTTGAAATCCAATTTATCCCAGCTTCAGTTTTCCAACAAGTCCCATCCTCACACCAAATATTTGATGAAGATAGATGAGCCTCGATGTTGTGTAGTAATTAATGTTTGTGCGTCTAGGAACGGCCCCCTGCAGCCGAATGGAAGAAGCTGGAGGGCTCCATGGATTACAGGAACAGCAACGAACTCAGGGAGTACCAGCTGGAAGGCCTCAACTGGCTCACCTTCAACTGGTACAACTCGTAAGTCACCATTAAGTTGATTCTGCTATAATGAGCTCCTCACTGCCACTGCCAGCCTGTGCATGTGATGGCCCCTCATCTGATGCTCTTAATGGGACATTAAGTGGCCCTCCAGCATGCTGGGGATTACGTTTTCCCACTGCCGCTTTCCATGCACCCTGTTAGTTCCACCAAAATCCTCATTTAAGAGCAGAAATACAAGGTTTTTGTAAGTCAGTTTTCATTTTTCTGTTGAATGCCCCAATTCCAGAGGTGGAAGAAGTATTAAGATATTTTTCTTAAATAAAAGTAGCAATACCAGAGTGTAAAAATAGTCGATAAGTAAAAGTCCTGCAATCAAAGAACTAGCGTCAAAATATACTTAAAGTCAATTATGCAGATTGGTCCATTTCAGAATAATATATACGATATGTTTTATAATGATTGATTAAAGTGTTCTCAAAGCTGGTAAAGGTGCAGCTAGTTTGAATGACTTTGTATACTGCAGGGTAGCTTGTGGATTTACTCCAGGTGGAACTAAAGTCTGATTTAACACTTGATTATATTTCACATCATTCATCCACATCTGTGAATTAACTAAAGGTATTAAATACATGCAGTGGAGGAAAAGTACACAATTTACCTCTGAACTGTAGTGGATTAGAATTAGGGTTGCAAAGGGGCGGAAAGTTTCCATGGGAAGTTAAGCTGGGGAATTTTGGAAATATTCGATGCAAAGTCCAACAGAGAGGCAGGAGCTGCGGGACAGTAGCCTAGGAACAGGGTTGGGTTGTAACGGAATACATGTAACGGCGTTACGTAATCAGAATACAAAAATCAAGTAGGCTAACTGTATTCAGCTGGCGTTACATTTGAAAAACGAGTAATCTGATTACAGTTACTTTCGTAAACCTGAATACGTGAATACATT